>NC_092868.1:888535-890094 GCF_032062135.1 Pyxicephalus adspersus
GGCTCCTCTGTAGGTTGGGTTTGGGGTCCTCTGTATGTTGTGTTGGGCTCCTCTGTAGGTTGGGTTTGGGGGCCTCTGTAGGTTGGGTTTGGGGTGCTGCAGATGGGGGGTTAGGGTATTGGGTATAAAGTTGTTTTGATGATTTTGTTCCTGTAGGGGAGGGGTAAGGTGTTGGTACTGCCATCACCCCCCATCCCCCAGTACCATTGTTTGACTCTCTCCCCTCTGATCAGCGCACCGCTGGCTGCAGCAGGAGTTGGGGGGACACACACTGCTCCGCTACCTCTCCTGGATTGTCTACCCCATCGCCCTGGTGGCTTTCTCAACTGGATTCGCTCAGAGCATAACACCTCACTCTGGGGGTAAGATGACCACTCTGGAGAATGAAGGGGGGTCACTCTGGGGTATGGGGGGGTCACCCTGGGGGTACAATGTTCTCTCTGCTGGCTAACACACTCATCCCCTTTGTGTGTGCGCAGGTTCTGGAATTCCTGAACTGAAGACCATCCTCACCGGGGTCATCTTGGAGGAATATCTGACCATAAAAAACTTTGGTGCCAAGGTGGTGGGTCTTACCTGCACCCTGTCAGCTGGCAGCACCATGTTCCTGGGTAAAGTGGTGAGTAATGGAAAGTCACCATCATACAAAGGACACACTCATCTATTACACATGCTGCATGTGGCCCTCTAGTGTTCTGTGTACAACACTGTGGTATATGTCGGAGCTATATATACCTGACACATAATAGGAACTCATGTCTCCAATTCACAGGGCCCCTTTGTTCATCTGTCCAGCATGATTGCAGCGTACCTGGGGCGAATGAGGTCATCAGTGACTGGAAATTACGAGGTAAAGACACCTGATCACATGACTGATTCACCTTTATAGAATACCAGACACTTTCTACATGCAACTTCTTACAAGTGTCTTCCTACATGCAAGTTCTTATCTTACATGCGTCTTCTCACTTGCGACTCCATATGTGCGTCTTCTTACAAGTGACTTCCTACATTTGAATTCTCACATGCGTCTTCTTACATGCGTCTTCTTACATGTGTCTTCTTACATGCGTCTTCTTACATGCGTCTTCTTACATGCGTCTTCTTACATGCGTCTTCTTACATGTGGCTTCCTTCATGTGTCTTCTTACATGTGACTTCTCACATGCGTCTTCTTACATGTTTCTTCTTACATGCGTCTTCTTACATGCGTCTTCTCACATGTGTCTTCTCACATGCGTCTTCTTACATGTGGCTTCCTTCATGTGTCTTCTTACATGTGACTTCTCACATGCGTCTTCCTACATGTGTCTTCTTACATGCGTCTTCTTACATGTTTCTTCTCACATGCGTCTTCTTACATGCGTCTTCTTACATGTGGCTTCCTTCATGTGTCTTCTTACATGTGACTTCTTACATGTGTCTTCTCACATGTGTCTTCTCACATGTGTCTTCTTACATGTGACTTCTTACATGTGTCTTCCTACATGTGTCTTCTTACATGTGACTTCCTTCATGTGTCTTCTTACATGCGTCTTCTTACATGTGACTTCTCACAT
>NC_092868.1:890403-899991 GCF_032062135.1 Pyxicephalus adspersus
GTCTTCTTACATGTGACTTCCTTCATGTGTCTTCTTACATGTGTCTTCTTACATGTGTCTTCTTACATGCGTCTTCTTACATGTGACTTCTTACATGTGACTTCTTACATGTGACTTCTTACATGTGTCTTCTTACATGTGACTTCCTTCATGTGACTTCTTACATGTGTCTTCCTACATGTGTCTTCTCACATGGGTCTTCTTATATGTGTCTTTTTACATGTGACTTCTTACATGTGACTTCTTACATGAAACTCCATTCATGCGACTTCTTACATGCGTCTTCTCACGTGTGGTTTCTTACATGCAAATGCTTATGTGTCTTCTTACATGTGACTTCTTACATGCGACTTCTACATGAAACTCCATACATGCGACTTCTTACATGCGTCTTCTCACGTGTGTCTTTTTACATGTGTCTTCTTACATGCGACTTCTTACATGTCTTCCTACATTTGACTTCTCACATGCGGTTTCTTACATGCAAATTTTTATGCGTCTTCTTACATGCGACTCTGTACATGTGACTTCTGCAAAATGTGACATGCTACATTTTTCATGTGCCTTCTCACATGCATCTTCTTACATGCGACTTCCTACATGTGTCTTCTTATATGTGACTTCCTACATGTGACTTCTTCCATACGTCTTCCTACATGTGTCTTCCTACATCCGACTTCTACATGAAACTCCATAGATGCATGTATCTTCTTAGATGCAACTTCTTACATGTGACTCCATACATGCTTCTTACATGCATCTACTTACATGCTTCTTTCTACATGCGTCTTTTCATATTCAAATTCTCACATGCGACTTCATATATGTGATTTCTTACATGCGTCTTTTTTTGCAGAATAAAAGTAAGGAGCATGAGATGTTGGTGGCGGCTGCGGCGGTTGGCGTCTCTACAGTATTTGGAGCTCCGATAAGCGGTAGGCGGATCTGTTATGAAACATTTCCGTTATATTCACTTATTGTATTTTATTGTGTGAGGTGAATTTGGGGTGAATCTCTGTGAATACCATCACACCCGTAATTTTGCACAATATTTCTGGTCGCATTGCTCTCGTTGCAGGGGTCCTGTTCAGCGTGGAAGTGATGTCATCGCATTTTGCTGTTAGAAATTATTGGCGCGGATTCTTCGCAGCAACCTGCGGGGCCTTCATGTTCCGCCTCCTTGCCGTCTTTAACAGTGAGCAGGGTAAGGTAATGCTGTACACACGTCAGCCAATATGGAGAAAGTCACATGATGCTGCTCACCTGTTCTTAGATATGGTGCTGGGATTTTTCTCACCGGGTGATCCTGCCAGTGAAACACTTCCTGTCTTAGGTGACAACCCTCACTCACTGTACTGACAAGCCCAAACCTAACAGAACCCACAGATCAGAGGGTTCACAGATTGAGCCACATACACTGACATTAACCACTTGTGTTCCCCGCAGAGACAATATCGGCCATCTTCAAGACCAACTTCAAGATCACCTTCCCCTTCGATCTCCCGGAGACCTTTTTCTACATGATTCTAGGGTGAGCGAGGCCGCCATATTTCTCTGCACTCCTCATGTCATGTGATCTCCGGGGTCCCAAGGACACAATCTGCCATCCTATCGGGTCTGGGGGGGAGATCAAATTATATATCATTTATATAAATTGTGAGACCCCCAGAGGTCGATCATTGGATAATGATGATCAACGAATCTGAAATGTGAACTGTCTGCCTTCCCTGATCCAATCACAATCCTCACTGATGATTGTAGATTTTGATGACATCATAGCACATGGAGCTCAGTGATTGGATGATGAGGATTTGGTGTCTGCACAAAGTTTGATACTCAGTGTTTTTTGCATTGTTATTGTTGCATTTTGCAGCCTGATCTCTGATTGCAGCTCTTCTTGTGTGCAGGGTGATCTGTGGGACGGTGAGCTGCGCCTATCTCTTCTGCCAGCGTTGGCTCCTCGGCTACGTCAGACGCAATCCCTTCACCGCCAGTCTGTTGGCATCAGAGTGAGTGCCCGGTATAGTGCGGTAATATTTCAATGTCCATTCAAAGATTGTCCACTTGTCGTATCATTTACTGATGACATATTTCACTCTATTTCCTCAGTAAACCCCTCTATTCAGCCCTGGTGGCCATATTGGTGTCATCCATCACATTCCCGGATTTCCTGGGGCAGTTTCTGGCCTCGCGGGTAAGTTAGGCATCAAGCTGTGTAATGTATGGCAGACATCTATTCTGTCTCTGTTGAGATTTATTGTTTACCGACCTCAGTAGCTAAAGCAGTAATAGACACACAATGGTGAATTGAGTCAGAGCTAAGACTCCCCCCCCCCCAGAGCATTTCTGCTTTGATTTTTTATTTGCTAACCTAAAGTGGCATGACCCCAATATTACAGAGGAATCATTACACAGCCCACACAGGGGGTTATCTCATCATTTATACAGAGTGGTATGTGAAATTTGTCCCCCTTGTCTTCTCCAGCTGACCATGAAGGAACTCCTCGTCTCACTCTTTGACAACCGCACATGGTGGACCCTTTCTCAGAATGCCTCTGCAGAGTGGCCCACAGGGGTGGACCCCAACAATTTGTGGATGGAGTGGGCAAACCCAAAAATCACCATCTTCGGTACCCTGGCATTCTTCATCGTCATGAAGGTAAAGGGAACAAATATAGGGAAACTCTCACCACACTTCTTTGCTAGGCACAGACCCCACCTATAGACACAAACTGCGCCCCCTGGGGGTCACATTGTATTTCCCTGCAATACATCCACCTTCAGGGGCGGAGCCCACATCCAGCAACGGATTAAGGTGAGGTGTCCATTTCATCCCAGATCATCTTAATTTCTCTCTTGCAGTTTTGGATGTTTACGTTGGCAACCACCCTGCCCATGCCCGCAGGGTACTTCATGCCAGTCTTCATATATGGTGAGTGGGGTATCTGAATCTTCAGGTGCTGCAGTTGTGGTTTGTAGGTGCTACGTGATTGGTTCAGATACAAACGCCAAACTCTTACCATCTATAGGAGCCGCCATCGGGCGTTTAGTGGGAGAAACAGTGGCCTACATATTCCCGGAGGGCATCACGTCAGACGGAGTGGTCAATCCCATCCTCCCCGGGGGATATGCACTGGCAGGTGAGAGGACTATAAATGTCAGATGTCCCTATAGAAGGTGGAGTGCAGCAGTTAGTATGGAGCCATAGCACAGTGGGTAGTAATGATGATTGTAAGCCCGGCCCACCAGGTGTGTGGTGACACGACCCATCAGGTGTGTGTTGTGCTCGACTGTACTTTTTTGGGAGACCTCAACCTGGGCATGGAGGGGACCTCATTAACCATATATGGTCATAGATTGCAAGCTCCTCTGGGACTGGGAAATACTGACATTAACAGATTTTAGTTGGCAATAATTGGGGTGACCACTGACAAAACCCCTCCCACTGACTCTATCATTCTGTGTATGGTTTAGCAGATTATTTGCATATTATGAGCCCCTCCCAGATACAAAGTTAATACTTTATATTTGAGGTCTCAACAGTCCGTTGTTACAACTCCGAAGGTTTATATTTGAGTTCTCCTATAAGTACCTGCATGTTGCCTGATAACCCGAATGGTCTCTGTGTTCAGGAGCTGCGGCTTATTCCGGAGCGGTGACGCACAGCCTCTCTACAGCTTTGCTTGCGTTTGAAGCCACCGGTCAGATAGCGCACATACTGCCAGTGATTCTCTCGGTTCTGGTGGCCAACGCCATTGCCCAGAAATTCCAGCCATCCTTCTACGATGGTACCATTATTGTGAAGAAACTCCCATACCTACCTCGGATCCGGAGCCGTCAGATAAAGTAAGTGAACGGCGCTCCCGGTACCTCTGAAATCTAATCACAACCACTTGTGTCTTGCCATTCGCCATACTCCAATAGGAGACCCCTATAATGGTCAATCTTTTCGGAAGACACTAAACAATGGGGCGTCTACTTGGGGTCGGTGGGCCGTTTTGCACAACTCCCTCCCTGCATGTTTCAGAACTTTTAATACACTTTGCAGTTATCGAATAAAAACAATTATTCACCCTCTGATATATTTACCAGTTATAAAAGTCCTGAGAGTTTGGCTTCAGTTTTGGTTGAAGCTTCCATGCTGTCTCCTGATGTGTCCTCCATGTTTGTCCTCCAGCTCCTACAAGGTGAACACCGGGGAGTTCATGAAGACGGATGTTGAGGTCCTGGCTAAGGACGCAGGCTTTGAAGATGTTCTCCAGGTTGTAACGTCTTCAGACTACTCCGAGTATCCGGTGGTGGACAACACAGGTGAGGTTTTTGGTTTGGGGAATCACGGGGGGTAAAAGCTTCATGCACGGTATTGGGGGGAAGGATCTCTAAAGGGGGATGGTGGACTCTTATACAATATGGAACGTTTGCTTCACCATCCCTTTGGCCTTCAATCTGAATTCAGTAAGAATATACAAGGAAGGGTGGAGCCGGGTTTATGTTAATTTTATTTTAAGGACAAATATGGACTAAACAGAATGTGACCCCAGTGTCTTCCCTCTCTGCAGAGTCCCAGGTCTTGGCTGGCACTGTAAAACGTTCCCAACTGATCCGATTCCTGGAAACACACGAGTCCCAGCGGGAGCCCAGAATCCCAGATCAGAAGGTGAGTGGTACCATCAGTCTAAATTAGCTGTAAAATGGCTACACCGGCGCCACAGTCATGTGATCTGCTGTGATGTCAGAGGCCTCCAATCCAAATGCAAGCCTGCTAGTTCCCAGTGGGCAATGATCCTTATTATATACCTTGGCCGCACCCTAAACCACATCCCCCTAACAGTTTATAAGTCGACATGTTTTATGGTTGCACAGACCCATTGACTAGGAGGAATTTGGATGGGGTATTTTTTTATTTGCACAGGCCCCCCCAAAATTACTCAGTGGGCCAATCTACTCCCAGGGCTTTCCGACTATGTCCTGGTGACGTTACATAGGTTGAAACATCACCCACCATGGAAATAAACATATCCCAGATATAAAACCCTATGGACATAGTCTCTCCTCATAGCGGAGCTCCTCCATTCCTTTTATTAGTTTAGTTGCCCTTCTCTGCACTCTCTCTGATTCCACAATATTCCAAAACTGGACGGCATATACCAAATGTGGTCTGACGTGTGCTCCTCATGTATGTGTTGTGATTGTTCATGCAGGTCCCATGTGGCAGCACGCTGGGTGAGGGGTGCACCATTGATCCGGTCACTTTCCAGCTCTCCTCCTGGACTTCCCTGCATGAGGTATGAGCCCCATTATATCTGACTTTATAGAAATTGTCTCTGTGTTCAACTTCTCATATGTCTACCCCTCCCTGCAGGCCCATCATCTGTTCGAGCTGCTCAGCCTCCAGCATGCTTTTGTCACAGAATTCGGCAAAGTAGTGGGCTGTGTCACCCGGAAAGAGGTACGTCACCGTAATGTTTCAGGTTTTCAGGTGATGACCGGCATGATCAGTGCTCTTACCTAAATCCCATTCACTGGTTATACAAATCAGTGATACTGGGAGTTATTGCTGAACCCAATCACCTAAGAGAGATTTCGATATATCATTTTTTTTTTTAGCAAAATTAGGTTTAGGATAAATAATGGAAATAATTGCAGTCCCAGAAAATGAAGTCTCACTTTGTAAGATAATACAGTGGTGTAGTATATGGCCTACAAGGACATGTTATTGGATGTTGGGCTGCGGTGACCCTCATGGGTTTGGTTTTTATTTTTCACACATGGAATAAATTCTGCATTGGTGAATTGTATGAGAGCCACGCCCCCTGACTCCGCCCACATTAAAATATGATTTCATATTTCAGATGAGAAAAGCCATCGAGGATCTCGCCAACCCCAAATAATCCATAATCCATAATCCATCCAATCAGTGACATGGGAGGACTTTATAATTCCTATCCAATCATAAAATATCCAAAACCTCATCGGGGGAATTCAGAATATTTCTTGTTCCACACTACAGGAAGTGCGCTGTATACCGGTGTCAAACATATGAAGTGATTTTCCACATTAGGGGACATTGGACGGAGATGAGGAGATAACGGGCGCGCAATATTCGGGAATTACGGGACAGTTTGTATAACTTTGTACAAGTGGGATCATCGCTCCAAAAATCGTCCGACATGGCCCCAATGGGGGAGGGGGTCTCTTTTGAAAATTACCCGACATTTACCTTCTTCCTCCGCTTCTTGGTTCCCCTCCATCACCTTTTCACCAATGTGAATACAGGCGTCAATCAATATCACCTGGTGGTAAATGATCACATGACACCCATGTGTACCCCACAGACCACCAATAAATACGTTCCATCGATTCCAGGAGTTTTATGAATGGCCTGTAATGTGTAACACTACTCACAGATTGTATCATGTGATCAGCACCATCCAATCAGAGGGACCCCTCCCTAAACTAAGTGAATTATAAATCCTCAGTTCTATATTTGTATAATGATCATTTCCTCTTACATTAGTGTAGATGTTCAGGTGGAATTATAGGCAGCAATTATTACTGAATATTCACCTAATACAGACTGAGACAAGAGAAAATTCTCACCTGTACAATGCACACACACAATCACTGACACGTTGTATCTCTGAGATTCTTATATTGATTCTATGTGTACGCAGCTTTATGTGATGTCTGCTCTAATTCACTGTATTTTGTATTTTTATATTTTAATTAAATGAATTGCTGTTGTTGGTTTTCCCACTTGTAATTCCCACAGTAGCCGGCAGGTGTCAGGGGAGCTCCATCATAGGAGTTTTCACTGGGAGCCTGATGGTAGCTATTTATTACATACATGGCTATCTCTGACACATTATCATCATCCAGCACAGTTTCCACTGGTCAGGTATTTCACCCTTTGGGGAGTCTTAGGGGTCGTTTCCAGCGGCAAATTGCTGCCATATCCTCTGTGTGAGCAGAATCTGCACATTGAGGTTGTTTGGACCTCACACCTCCCTGTTACACCTTCTGCGGCTTCTGTTTTTGGCTCCTGGGATTTGCCCTGTTTATTTTTAGGGCCCATCAGACAATTGTGTTATAACGCATGACTTACCTCATATCACAAGGTGACCCTCAGCGATCATTCACACTCCAGCGCACACTTGCAGTAACAATGATTTGCAATAAATGCCATGATCAGGCTATTCTGCTCCAACCTTCAGGGTCAGGCACAAAATTCAGCAGACCAGGGTGGCTGTCATGTGACCACTATATGGCACAAAGAAAACCAATTTTGGCAACCACTGGCCAAGTGGTTTCCAGCCTTCTGATTGGCTAATCTGTCCCTGAGCACAGCGCTGCACTTTTTTTGAACAGCGTTGTGGCCGACGGTCATCCATTCTGCTGCCCCCAAATGTTCAGTCCCAATAATCCCCATAAATCTAACAATTCTTAGGGACATTTTACCCTCTTTCAGTCTCCATCTTTCCTCCTTTTTGCCCCATGATGTACATTATTTTGTCCCCGTCTCCCCATATTCTGCCACCTTAGGCCAGGGCCTCCCCTAGTTTTCCAGGCTGACATCAGATGGGGGGCAAACCCCGATTCCCGAGGCCCACACAGCGAACAGACAGCACAATACAAATCTGGTGATCAATACGTATATTGGAACAGAGAAATGCCAATCACTGAAATAAACACAGCGACCTCACGGAACGCCAGCGCTGACAGACGGACATCATACATGACATCACAAGGCTGACTCCGCCTCACAACACCAATTCAGTTGTGTGCGCAGATGGCTAACAATGAGGATTTGTTCCAACCATTACTAAGCAATGCACAGGAGTCTCATTCCTTCTGCTGCATTCTTTGTAACAGCCACGAGGTCACAGGGAGACTCCGCTGTGTCATGGCAGGAACTAGCATCCGCTCAAAACTGAAATGTGAGGGGCAGAGTGGCAGTTAAAGTAAAGTAAGGCTTTGGGTCTGAGCCTTGTTCAAGGCCGGACCCTCCAAAGTGACAGACATATTGCTGATGTGAGGGGCTCAATGTAAGGCCAGCAGATCCCCCGAGTCTACAGCTTCCCAGAATCCTTTATGGCAGTCTCAGCCCCCCCATCTCTGGAGGCAGCAGCCTAAGGCGGCCTCTCCCAGCTGGGTATATGGAGATTTGTAGGCTCTTTAATAAGTCTTAGCCCCAGGCTTAAGTGCAATTAGTCTCCGCCCCCGAGGAGCATCTGAAAGACACTAACAATGGGGCTCATTGGTGGTGGAGGTTAAATGGTCACTAAATGCTGGCCTCCAGGCAGTTCGGCCTCCGTTCAGTTGTAGAAGACCTCGTCCTCCGACAGAGAGCTGCTGTCCACGTAGTGGAGTGACTGGTTGAGTCGGGGTTTGTAGATTTCGGGGACGACCTCCCCCTCCATGGTTGCTGGTGCTTTAGAGTTGTCTGAGCTGCTGCTTCTGCCACCGTCCACAAGGGGGCACTGGAAGGCAGAGGGGAGCTCTGACATATCCCACCTCTCCATGGGCAGCAGCTGCTGAGATGCGGCAGCCAATGACATGGCGGAGGAATAGGAGAGGCCGGGCAGGCTGCCCCCCAAGTCAGACCCGCAGGCCCCGTGGGCATAACTCAGCAGGCGGCTCTGTAGGTAGAAACTTTCCAGATCTGCAGAGAGGAAAAAAGAGAGAGGGGCAGTGACCACATACTGCCACAAGAGGGTGCTGTGCAAGTTACCCCAACCTCCCCCCAAGGGTGCAGAAACCCGATAGCCCTTTCTGGGAATATCATCACAATTCTTTTTTGGGAATGGAGAGATTATATGTAGGCCATCAGTGTCCCCAGGTCCTTACCTTGAATCTGTCGCACCTCCTGGGAGCCCAACCCATAATTCATCTCTTCATCGTCCAACGAGGACCAGGCACTCAGGGTGGCTTCAGTGATGGCAAACTGCTCGGCAACCCCTGAAATAGGAGACAGCAAACAATGAGATTGCTAGGAAGAGGCTGTGGGATTTTTTTTACCAGTCCTGGCAGTCCCCTGGACGAAGAAAATGCGCCCCCCTTATGGGGCACGAGACAAATAGTGATGTAACAGGTTATGTTATCCTCTACATCTTCCAGCTGCTTCACAGAGGCAGTTGAAAAAATACGTGGGCAGGGATAAGGAATAACCAATCACTAAAATGTAGAAGGTTGCTATATCTGTCCATAGATGGATGGATGGATATCGGGAATCTCCAGCCGGCCGCCGGCATCATACATGAAACTCATTAGGTGGCAGATAACTTTCCCAGCAGAGGAGCTGCCATTATATCATTGCATTTCCCTGACATTTATCATGGTGGACATGAGAAGCAGCTGCACAGCGCAGATCTGCCCCAGAAACACGACAGATTGGGGGTGATAGGAGACGACGAGTGATATATGAGGATTATTACCCAATGAATCATAAACAATGTCCAGAGATTCCTCTGGGATGGAAAGGAGGGGAGAAGAAACTGGGCCACCGAGAGAAGACTGACCGCCGCAACACCTCTGCCTGCCTGACCTCTGATCTCTACTGAATCTCTGCTGCCTGCCTGACCTCTGATC
>NC_092868.1:901247-903490 GCF_032062135.1 Pyxicephalus adspersus
TCTGCTGCCTGCCTGACCTCTGCCCCCTACTAAACTTCTGCTGCCTGCCGGATCTCTGACTTGCTCTTCTTACTGGACCTCTACTGTCTACCTGACTTCTGTTCCCTACTGAACGTCTGCTGCCTGCTTGGCCTTTTCCTCACTAAATCTCTACTACCGGCTTCCTGCCTGACCTCACCTATCACCTGCCTGACCTCACCTATCACCTGCCTGACCTCACCTATCACCTGCCTGACCTCACCTGCCTGACCTGCACTCCCCAGCCTTTGCTATTCTGCTCCCCATGTCTGTCCTCCTTCCTATGTGTGGTCCTGGTCAGTCTCAGAGGTGCAGAACTCTTCCATTAGTATTTGGGGATCTGCTGGAAGAAAATCCCCTCCTCTACGTACCGGCTGCAAATCTAGCCTCTTTCAGTTCATCGGTGAGGTCGGAGTAATGCTCCTCATCGGTCAGTGACGGCTCCCAGCCGGACTGTGGGGCGCTCCAACCCTTCCACTCAATCAGGTGGGCCACACGTCCCCGTGCCATGGCTGTCGGTTTGGTGATGTGATCCTTGATGGTCTGAACCAAACCTGGAAATGGAAGGACAGAAATTTATTGTATGCCAGCGACGGATCATCCTAAGATTGGGGCTGAGATTTCTAATCCCCCTTCCCAAAATAACCTGACACCTGGCGTTATGGTGATATCATGGTACATATGGGGCAAAACTGCACCAAAATCATCCAGTGATGCCCCCAAAAATGCGCTGTAGAACTCCAGTTGCATGCTGGGGGCTGAAAGTTTAATTGTGTAAAAATTGCACAGAAGAAGCAAGCAAAGAAAAACTGACGCAACGATAGCTTGATGGACGTGGAGGGAGCTGTGCATCCTCCATGCAGCTTTATTGGATATTTTATATGGGGGGGGTCATAGACACCGGTGACCATGGATGGCCCGGGAAGTGGGGGGATCATCACTTTCCTAAATGTATTTTTGGACACTCGAATGTTCTGTGTGAGGGGACGAGGGTCAGATCCGTGCAGTTTCCACAGCAACAGTCATTAAATCTCTCCCAAGATCAGAGCTAATTACCGGAATGTGTGCAAGAGACCCTCAAACCTGCGGCTGCATGCACATCTCCCAATTAGCAACCGGGGACAGCTATTTGGTTAAAGGTCACCGGGGACAGAATGTGCTGAATGACCCTTTAAATGTCAGATTAAATGTCTACCATCCCCCCCACCGCACTCACCAATCAGGGACGAGGTCGCCAACTCTGTGATGTCATAGCTGACCGAATTTGATTTGGATTCACACATAAAGCCGTTGGGGGTCTTAAAACATTTCTGTGAAGAGATCAAAGCATAGAGATCAGAATGATGAATCTGTAAGGATATGAATGACGTGCCCCCCAAAACAGTGTGACCCCCCAAAGTCATGTGAGACTCTCTGATATCATCATCTGGGGGTTCTCTACTGATGTGTGATGTCATCATGACATCATCATATCTCTCTGGGGTCCTTTAGAGGGTTCCGGAAGGGGAGGGATTTATAATATCCCCAAATTATCTGAATTCAGTCAAGGGGTGCAGGTGTCACATGACTGGTAAAAGGTGTGGGATTGGCCCAGAAAAGACAATACTGATAGTAAAGGGGGTCCAAGAACCCAAAATTATACTGTGGGATCTGCAGGGATCTCTGACAACAATTTGTGTTAAGCTGCATCTATAGCGAGAATGAGATTCACCGTTGTCACCTGCATGGGAAGAATATTATTGGATGTCTGACGCCCCCCCACACCTCAATCCACTGAGCCTTTCCTGGAGGACTCACCTTCCCCAAGTCATCCTCATCCTCTCCTTCTTCATCTTCCTCTGGGCTCTCGGTGGGAGCGGCGCCCTCTGGTGGTGGGGGGATTTCTGCAGGCGGCGGGGGGTGCGCTGCTGGCTTGGTGTTGTTATTGGAGAGTTGGAACTCTTTGTGGCCGCTGAAGAAGAATTCTGAAACAAGAAAAAGAAACACATTTTCCTATTTTCACATTTTTATTTGTCAGAACGAATCCATGAAAGGTCACAGACAGTCTCGTATTTCAGAATTCACCTTTTATTATTATAAAGCCATCCTTGGCTCCAGTCAGTGCCTAGGCTGAGATGATGTCATCAGTCTGCTGCAGGCAGGATTGAGCATTTCCTCAGTCTCCTCTAATGACACACATTGACAAATGTCGGTGATTTTGTTGTTGGCGCTTCTCGGGGGTCGCG
>NC_092868.1:904276-905940 GCF_032062135.1 Pyxicephalus adspersus
TACCGTGACGATACACAAACATGGCTGCAGGGGGTGGAGCTTATCAGTCTGCTGCTTCTCTATTCACTGTCCAGTCACAGGCTGGGGGAGGAACCAGACCTGCAGTGTTACTGGACTGCATCAGAAAGCAAAGTCCGGTCTCCTCCCCCCAGTCAGGGCTGTGCTGAATAATACATGCTGCGTCACACGGGATCATTACATGCGCCAAATAAAAGCAGAACAAAGGTGTCACCGGAGGAGACAAAGAACTGCCAGGGAAACGTCAGGAGGCAGAGAGGAGCCCAAATCAATATTTATAGTCAGAAAAAGCTCCTAATATGTGACATCACACTGACCTGATATGACATCACTCCCAACTATGACATCACACTGACCTGGTATGACATCACTCCTATCTATGACATCACACCGGCCTGACATGTGACATCACTCTCATCTGTGACATCACACTAACCTGATATGACATAACTCCTATCTATGACATCACACCAACCAGATATATGACATCACACCCATCTTGTCTCTGTGGGGCTAATATGTGAATGTGGCTACCAGGTGAGCATCTCACATGACCACAGTAGGGCCCAAGGCTGAGGGGGCCCCAGAATGGTGCAGTGAATGATCAAATGTATCAGGAGTCGTCATAGTGGCCAAACTTTTAATGGGGGGGTTATGTTGGGAAGACCTGGTTTATGATATTGGGCCATAAGGGTCCCCTTGGGAGGGGGTTTGAGGGGGTCCCCATTGGAGGGGGTGCGAGAGGGTTCCCATGATTTGTAGTTGCTCCTAACCTGGGGTTACCATCTATACTGCCACCTTCCACCTTGTTCCCACAGTCTGATCACAGGGGAAGAGGAGACTGGGGAAATGCCTCCTCCTGCCTGCAGCAGACTGATGACATCTTCACAACCTAGACAAAGTCATTGGACTGAAGCTGCTGGAAGGCTTTATAATGATAACAGGTGAAACGATTTATGAAGAATGTCAGGAATGTATTCATGCAGACTTGTAAAGTTGGTGACAGGTCCTCTTATATACCAAATGTTTCATAGCAAAGGGGTGCCAACATCTCCCAGTCATCTGAATGGCTCATAGTTTGTGTCACCCCAGAATTATTTTTCCTGCCCTCCCCTGCCCCCCATATTTGCAGTAAAGAGGCCACAAATAATTGGAGGTCAGTGGCACAGCCACTCTGGGGCCCCGTCTGAGGTCAGACGATTGGACATTGGCAGTGCCTGCTGCTGGCATGCCAAGATCTCACATGGTGCAGTCACATGCGGTTTGTCTTCATGTGGGGACAAAAATGGGGGGGACCAAGGGCCCCCATCTGCTTTCTGCAGCAATAAAGGAGAACTCTGCTGACTGCAAGCTGCCTTTTACCATCACAATATCATTTCTCTGCATACTTCCACTTCTGACCTCCGCTGCCACTCATCATTCTCATAGAAGGTTTGTAATTGCCCCCATTATTTATGGTAATTGCCCCTTATCTGAACCTGACACTGTGACGGGTCAGAGGTCACCCAGACCCATTCTGCCTTCTGCTACTCCTTAATAGATTGTCAGCTCTTTTTCCTTCTGTATCCCCCTTATACTCTAATAGATTGTAAGCTCTTCTACCTTCTGTATCCCCCTTATACTCTAATAGATTGTAAGCTCTTCTA
>NC_092868.1:908462-912518 GCF_032062135.1 Pyxicephalus adspersus
AATAGATTGTAAGCTCTTCTACCTTCTGTATCCCCCTTATACCCCCTTATATATTCTATGTTTGGGGGTCTGGAGTCGGTATCATTTACGGTGTATCACGCACAGACATAACGTGTGATTGGTATCGGCTGTGGCTGGAGCATCTTGAATATTTTGTCTGATGATGCCGGTGAGGAATTGGTGAGAATTTGTTGTTTCTCATCTTCGGTTCCCCGTTAATATTTTTAGGATTTGGCGCTTTTCTCTCTATATTATGTTGGCACGAGCGTTGGTTGCCCGGGTGGAAGCGCTACAAGCCAGCCAGCACTCAATTCCCAGCCCAATTAAATCTTCTTTCAGCCTCACCCGCCTGCGCGCCGCCATCAGGAAAACCGCACCTGGACTGCCAGTTCCCAAAGCGGCATCACAACAACAGCTGCCGCTCGGCACCGCGCTGCGAATTGTGTGGGAGGGCAAAAAGATTTCCAGATCTGACATCAGGAAGCAAAACAAGCGACTGCTGCCGAGCGTGGAGGCTGTGACCTTCGCGGTGACCCCGGGGCCAATAATTATCGTTAGGAATCGGTGATTGTGATAACACCGTGTAAACCGCGTGCCAAAAAAAAACCCAGACGCGTGATTGGGCGCCCCGAACAAAGTGACACAAACCATAGCCAATCATATCGATCAATATTCTGATCATCTATTAATAATCAATGCAATGTGCAGGTTATTCCACCAATCACATTTTAGGGGATTTTAGGTTGAGCCAATCGGCCGATATTCCGATAATTCCGATAATGAAAGAATTACAAAATGATATTGAACCCCTGACATGGAAAATTATTAAAGTTTTGTAAATTGTGCAGCGGCTGGAGAAGAAGAGCGATCGTGCGGAAGATTGTCGGAGAGTTTGTGACCTTCAACAATCTTTATCAGAAGTTCTGCCAGAGGAGTCTGCCATGCCGCCACCCACCGAGGTGACCCCTGGGGACTGGCGCTGCGGGGGTCACCACCAAAAAGATTTATTGATCTGTTTAATCACCAGATATGTGATACGCTTTATATGATTGGTTTGTGGAAATGATGACATCACTGCGAACTTACAATAAAGACTCCAGCACTGGAAGCCATTGGTTGTCTGACCTCCAACTTTTCTATAGTTGGTCAGACAGAACAACAGGTCCTCTTTATTTAATGTACAGCGCTGCGTAATATGTTGGCGCTATGTAAATCCTGTTTATTAATAATAATAATAATATTAATCCTCCAATCAGCGTGCCAGCTCCTTATAATGAAGCTCCTCCTGTTCTCACCTTCAGTGCCCATGTTCTGTTTAGATGCCAACATGATAACCCCCCCAGGTGCCAATGTATAAAATCTGCCCTCAATAAGGTGACTTTCACAGAGAGGAGTGACACAGGGGGATGGGGAGGCAATGGGGGTACATTAGCAGCACTGAAGGGGTTAATTTGTACAATGAGTCAAGCAAAGCACCAACCTACCTTTGGAGATGCAGGAGCCCATGCTGACGAGAGGCCTGTGCCATGTAATACCTCCGGGGTCAGTGCTGCCAGGTCCGGAGCCTTCTGGGGTATCTGAACCCCAACATCCTTATGGCACAAGCTGAGACACCTGCAGCTCCCCCTGGAGGTCCACAGAACCTCCCCTGCTGTCCAGACCTTTGCCCCAGTATTGACCTTCCAGCCGCCGGAGATCTTCACAGCCCCGTCTGTGTCCCCCAATCTTGTTTGGAGGTGCTCTGCTGGTGCCCCCAGCTATGGCCCAATGTCCAACAAGTTGTTGGAAAAAATCCAATCAGATGCCCCAAGCCTTGAGCTGATGGCACCCTAAAATCTGCAACAGCTGCTCCACCTGACACCCAGAAAATTGAGGTATCAGCATCCCCAAAACTGGAGACCCCCAAATCCTCTGCAGAGTTGGGGCTTCTTTGGTCTGAATGGCTCCCCACAACCTGGGCTGGTGGCACCCCAAAAGCCGCTTAATAAGAACATCCAGGAAATTGTGGCAGCTTCTGTGGTTCTGGGTCTTCAGTGGCACCCCAATACTTAGGCGGTTCAACCAGCCGCTCCCCCTAACCCCACAAAATTTATGGAGGTCTCAGCAGCTTTTCCGGGGTCCTCCAAATCCTCCAAAGAGTTGGGGGCTCATCCGGGATTGGCTGACTCCCCACAACTTGAGCTGATGGTACCCCGAAATGTGAAGCAGCTGATTCTCCCAACAACCTGTTGAGTCTCTTCTGGTTCCACCAAGGTCTCGGCCTTCTCTGGTCTCCCCCAGACTTGAGGTCTCATTCGGTGTCTCCCCCGAGTAGAGTGACGAGGAAGAGAGACATAGAAGAGAGAGCGACAAGGAGAGACATAGAAGAGAGAGCGACAAGGAGAGACATAGAAGAGAGAGCGACGAGGAGAGTCATAGAAGAGAGAGCGACGAGGAAGAGAAAGTGATGAGCAAGAGAGACATAGAAGAGAGAGCGGCAAGGAGAGACATAGAAGAGAGAGCGAGGAGGAAGAGAGAGCGACAAGGAGAGATACAGAAGAGAGAGCGACGAGGAAGAGAGAGCGACAAGGAGAGACATAGAAGAGAGAGCGACGAGGAGAGTCATAGAAGAGAGAGCGACAAGGAGAGATATAGAAGAGAGAGCGACGAGGAAGAGAGAGCGACAAGGAGAAACAAAGAAGAAGAGAGCGACAAGGAGAGACATAGAAGAGAGAGCGACGAGGAGAGTCATAGAAGGGAGAGCGAAGAGGAAGAGAGAGCGACAAGGAGAGATATAGAACAGAGAGCTACGAGGAAGAGAAAGTGATGAGCAAGAGCGACATAGAAGAGAGCGCGACAAGGAGAGACATAGAAGAGAGAGCAACGAGGAAAAGAGAGCAACAAGGAGAGACATAGAAGAGAGAGCGACGAGGCATAGAAGAGAGAGCGACGAGGAAGAGAGAGCGATCAGTAAGAGAGCCACCAGTAAGAGACGAGGAAGAGAAAGTGATGAGCAAGAGAGAGAAAGAAGACAAAGAAGAGAGAGCTACGAGGAAGAGATAGCGATAAGGAGAGACATAGAAGAAAGAGCGACGAGGAAGAGAGAGCGACGAGGAAGAGAGAGCGACGAGGAAGAGAGAGCGATGAGAAACATAGAGGAGAGAGCAACGAGGAGAGATATAGAAGAGAGAGCGACGAGGAGAGACATAGAAGAGAGAGCGAGGAGGACAAGAGAGCGACGAGGAGAGACATAGAAGAGAGAGCGACGAGGAACAGAGAGCGGCGTGGAGAAACATAGAAGAGAGAGCACCGAGGAAGATAGAGCACCGAGGAAGATAGAGTGCTGTGGAGGGACATAGAAGAGAGAGCGCCAAGGAATAGAGTGCGCCGAGGAGGAGAGAACGACGAGGAAGAGAGAGCAACGAGGAATGGGGAGCGTCGAGAAAGAGTTAGCGACCAGTAAGGTAGATCGACCAGTAAGAGAGAGCGAGGAAAACAGCATAGAGCAATGAGGAAGAGAGAGTGTTGAGAAAGAGAAAGCGATGAGGAAGGACACAGAAGAGAGAGCGATGAGGAAGAGAGAGCGACGAAAAAGGAAAAGCGACAAGGAAAACAGCAGAGAGTGATGAGGAAGAAAGAGTGACGATAGAGCGCCAAGGAAGAGTGATGAGAAAGAGAGAGCGACGAAGAAAACAGCGGAGAGCGACGAAGAAGCTAGAGCAACGAGGAAAACAACAGAGCGCCGAGGGGGGACACAGAAGGGAAAGCAAGAGTTCAGATTGGACGATCAGAGAATATCCATCGGGAATGCGCCCTGCGTTTGGTCATGTGATCACAATCCGGTTGTTGTTTCAGATCTGAATGCTGATTCGGTAACGGACACTCAATAGTCCGGTGATTAACCCTTTCCTCTCAGATTAAGAAAACTGCCACTGTATAGGAACCACCCAACCCATACACCCACCAATCGCTCCATTCCAGGGGTTACGGGTATTTCCTGATTGGGCGCCACCATCTTGGCTCTCATGCAGAAAAGGGAAGGTGAGGACGGGCTGTCAATCACAACACCAACACCTG
>NC_092868.1:915062-916932 GCF_032062135.1 Pyxicephalus adspersus
ATTGATCCCACTAATTAATTAACAGAAGAAATGAACTTCAATGAATTGGGTGAATGTCATAGCAAAGTGAATACCAATTTATTGACCTTTAAGAAAGCTCAGACTGGGGGGTGTCAGCTGTGGTCAGACATGTGACCCCCTAATGTTGTTTCTATATTGGCTGAGCTCCCCTGCACCCCCTGAACACTGGGGCCCCTCATACAGATTCTTTCTTACATCCAGCAAGCGTTGAATTTTCAGACAGTGCTGCCATACCACAGCTGCCCAGCAGGTGGCGCCATCCATTCGCAATAAACATCTGATAGAAGCTTTAGCACATTAGTGTCAGTCTGAGGATCAGTTATTCTGCAACAACTGCTGATCCTGCCATCAAGGTCCTTGTCCAGGCACTTCCTGTTATTGGCTGACAATGCTTTCTCTATGTCTCCTAATTGTTCTCCTGTGTTGTCGCCTTGTCACACCTGCTTCCAGGCTGTTTCTGCACACACAGTCCATTGTTGTCCCCATCAGGTGCCCTGGGAAATGCCAAGGGGGCATCACTGAGGGGCAAATAGACAGGAAGTGACTTCAAAGAGGCTGCAGGGGATCAGCAGCATTAAGATGTAACAAAGAATTAATTTTAATTTCTAAAACCTTTTTCAGGTCAGTGGGAGTCTTATCAGGCTGCAGTTCTCAGTGCTGACCAGCAGGGGGGGGACTCATCATGATATTTCTAATTGTTGGCTTCCTCCAGTCAGTATAACATTCCCTAAAGGAGAACTCCAAAGGTTCCATATTATCCTCTCACTTCATCCCAAATAATTATTATTAAACAGGATTTATATAGCTCCAACATATTGCGCAGCGCTGTACATTACATACATACAAATCATTACTGGGCCATCTTTGTGTTTCCCGAGTCATTATTACCAAAATAAGACTTAGTGAGAGGAATGATTGCGGTGACGCAGAGCTCCATGTAAGCAGCATGTGAGCAATAAATGTGATTGGATACATTGGGCAGAGGAAATGTTTTCTCTGAAATATGACCTGTCAGTGATTTATTCATAGACATTTGTGTAGTGACTGACAGGTCCTCTTTAAGAAAATTCCTGAATGGTTATATATTGAATCTTTGGGAGGCTCCCCGCAGTCACATGACACTGTGTGCTCACCCGTCCGCGCCCTCCTTTCCGCTCTGACAACGCCGTGTACACACTGACCAGGTGCGGCCGCACCTCTGCAGGTCACATGATGTCACCCCTGCCATGGCACACGTCCAGGTACAGGCCAGGAAGTCAGGACAGGTGTGGCCCAGATTAGACTACAAGAGCCTTGGCCATCGAATTCAACCAATCGAGGGGGAGAAATCAATAAAACATCGAACCCCCTGACCCCTAAAAGTGCAGAAAATCCGGTGGCAGGCGAAACAACCCCTAAAAATGTCATCTGCCCCAACCGGGGTGACAAGATATCCCGATCCAACATGGAGCCCAAGATTTTCATAGGGCCAATCTTTGCTCAGTCTGGATTGGTAAAGGATCCAAGCTAGACTCGGTACCAGGGAGGGTAATCCAAGTACTGGGGGTGGGGATTGGACCAGACACAGGTATGGGGGGAAGAAAGGTATTGGGACCAAACCTAGATATGGGGAAAGAAAACTGGGCCGGACGCGGGTAAGAGGAAGGAGGAATAGGATTGGACTTTGGATAATGTGGAGAGGGGAATCGGACCGGACTTTGGTATGGGGATCGGATCCAGGTATAGGAAAGAGGAATCAGATTGGTGAAGGGGAAATCAGACGGGACCTATGGGGAAGAGGGGGGTTGGATCGGTTCCGGTAATGGGGAAGGGGGATCAGATCGGTTCCAGTAATGGGGAAGGGGGATCG
>NC_092868.1:919158-921106 GCF_032062135.1 Pyxicephalus adspersus
AGGGGGATCAGATTGGATCCCATTATGGGGAAGGGAATCAGGCCAGATATAGGTATGGGGGAGGGGAAATAATGACCCGACGCGTTTCGCTGTATGGGTTCATCAGGAGACTGATTAGAGACTTCAGCTGGTTTGTAGCTAAAAACATTCATAGGTCACACAATGTCCTAATAAAATATTACAAAGATAAGTATAGTATTATAATATACACCATGTGATCACATAATAAATAAGCTGTGACTTATAATACATCTAACACAATGTGGGGAATGTACTGAGAGCGGCATGTTTAATATTCCCGGTGGTACAATCTCACATCGATGATATCTTACTTTCTATTATTAGGACGTTGTTTGACCTATGAAGGATTGTAGCTACAAACCAGCTGAAGTCTCCTATCAGTCCCCTGATGAAGCCATACAGCGAAACGCGTCAGAGACAGATTGATTTATTTACTGTTCAGTACTAATTTACCTGTTTAGGAATCTTTCTGCATTTAGTTTTTTATTTGAGTTTTCTCTGGATTTGTATATTTGTCCATACTTTCCTACTTATAAAGTTATTATGTGTTTATGTTGCCTGTACTTATAATTGGCTTGGCAACTTGGGCAATGACTTATTTGGAAGCATTTCCCCCCCTGGGGCGTTTTACTATTTTAATTTATAGGATTTACATAGCGCCAACATATTACGTAGCGCTGTACATCAAACAGTAGATGCAAATGACAGATATTCTGCAGATTATTCTATGTATAGTGCCGCAGCACATCGCTTCTGACAGGAGATTTGGTTACTTTGGTTTGGGAGTGGGGAATGCGTTGGCGGTTGGGTTTGGTCCATTTTCCTGACTTTATTGTCATCACACAAACAAATTTTCTGTCCTGCGGTTTCCTTGGAGCTCAGATATGGCTCCTGCTGATATGATTGTCCTGCAGATTCATTGTCTGGCAGTGATGGTGAATATCCGGCCCTGGGTGGGATGTGAGATTGGACGGTGTGTTGTCAGTGGCAGATGAAGCCATTAGTGGGCCTCTGAACTGACTAGGGGCCCCACTGCCAAACTGATTTGGGGCCTGCACAGTAGAGCTCAGACTGGTGAAAGGAGAAGCAGCACACGGGGCCAATAACTACAAACAATCTGCTGATGAGTTACTAAACTGCCATGGCAGTCAGGGCTGTGTGACAGAGCTGGGTGGATCTCAGGACAGAGAGGCCGGGTGGCCCTGGAGGGACTGGTTGTCACCTGTGTAGCCCCTGGGGGTTCTTATTAATGCAAAGTTTGGTCTCCCTTTTATCTCAGCAGTCATGTGACAGGCGTGACATTCAGGGTTTTGGGGTCCTTTAGGGAATCTTGTTCCTGTTTATAAGCAGTTTATAAGACTGTCTGGTTGTCATGGTGACAAAGGTGTCAATGGCAGTGACATTTCACATTCACACATCAAAAAATAGCAACACAAGGGCCCAAAAGAAGCCAAGAGCATCCAGAGTGTCCCCCGCAGAGCATCGCTCCGCTTTATGGATCAGCACCACAACACCTCCACCATATACATTGCTATTGCTCTTACATATACCATAGCGCTGTACCATCAGGCTCACTCCCATGGCAGTAATATCAGTGATTCATTATTTTTATTGTGAGAACGCCACAGGTGGATGTGGAGATCATACAAACTCCATGCAGTCATTGGTCACAAGAGGCTGGTGCTGGACGGATCTCGCTCATCGACACCACAAGGACGTTATTAGGGTTTTATCAGAGCGCACAGCCGTACCCCCCTCCCCCCTAACAATGGTGACCTTTAACCCCATTCCTGCTTTCCAATAACTAGCGATGAAATGTAATTTCCGAATGACCTGGAGCGTGCACAGCGGCATTTCCATAAATACACCGGGCCAACCTTCATGTCTTTCCTGGAGCCCCCAGAGGGGGGAAGTGTCACTTCACACA
>NC_092868.1:922590-943700 GCF_032062135.1 Pyxicephalus adspersus
ACATGACAACACCAGGACTGCATGATAACACCGGGGCCTTATGATGACACCGGGACTGCATGATAACACATGGACCACATGATGATCCCAGAACCACATGACAACACCAGGACCGCATGACAACACTGGGACCTTATGATGACACCGGGACTGCATGATGACACCGGGACCAAATGAAGACTTTGGGACCCCATAACATTACCGGGACTGAAGAAAATTCAGCCTTCTGTAGAATTGTATGAAAAGTTAGGAATGGCTTTGGATTTGGGATGTGGGCCGGGGTCGCCCCTTAGAGGGGTTACAGTTTGCATTATGGTCAGTGGGGGTCAGCTCTTTGTTTTAGGGTAACAATGGGGTCACTGTTAGGATTTGTTTTAGGGTGATTAAATTGATGACAGACATTGGGGGGGGGTGGCTTCCTGTTGGCAGTGGGCGGAGCTGGGAACACCAGATTAGAGATTTCTGCCCCCCAAGATCACAATTGACCCCCCCAGCTGATAAGTGAAATATTCATTCTGGGTGGAGCCGCCATTGAAAGTCGCGCTGTCAGCAGTTCCCACCTCTCGCAGACCGTTGCGTCATCGGCGCCGGGTATAGAAGAGACGTCTGTCATTACCCCAATTCCAGGAGGTCCGGTGAGGTTAGGGGATGAATCGGCCCTTTGATTTGTTGGAGTCGGGGATGTCACGCTGGTATTTGCCCCGGGACGAGGCGAATCATCTCATCTGTGTTCACCTGCCAGGGCACGCCGAGGCTGCCAATTACCAGCAATTAAGCGGGATTAAAGGGAGGTCATTAGCAGGGCATTGCTTGGTTCCCTGGCAGCGCCCGCCTGCCCTTGTCGCCCAGTAACCACCCACTAACAGGCAAAGTGCCGCTAACTGACATCTGTCGGCAGCCCGGAATATGTCGGCGTGTCAGGACACAGCAGGAAGCCTCTGCCTTGGTTTTGTACTAATTCCTTTTCTTGTATCTCAGCGATTTCATTTCTACAATCACAGCCAATATGGCGCTGAATGCCCAGCAGGTGGAGCACTGCCGGGGCCAATGGGGCACCAACACTACAGGCCGAAGCAATGCTTTCCAGCTGCAATAAATTGTGAATATTTGTTGGGGTAGGGTGTGTATGACCCCGTATATGGAGGGCACATAGGGGCCCCAGGGTACCCTATCGAATTTTAGGTGCCCCCTGGCAACCAGTCCACAGCCATCGGCAATGATAGAAATGGCTGCAGCTATCAGGGGTCCTGGGAAGATTGTTGCATTGTATTGTGAGGAATTACCCAGCTCAGGATAGTAATAGGAAGGGTGGGGACACCCAAAACTCTTCGGAGGAGGGAGACCATCTGGAACTCCTCGGGGGAGGGGTGGGGACACCCAAAACTCTTCGGAGGAGGGAGACCATCTGGAACTCCTCGGGGGAGGGGAGGATAAATGGAACTCCTCAGGGGAGGGAGGACATCTGGAGCTCCATGGGGGAGGGAGAACATCTGGAGCTCTATGGGGGAGGGAGGACACCCGGTACTCCTCGGGGGAGGGATGAAATCTGGAACTCCTCGGGGGAGGGAATATATTTAAAACCTAATGAGCTATATAAGACATCTAAATCTCTGTGTGGGGGGGAGATATCTGTAACAACTCAAAAGAGGGAGGACATGAAAATTACCATGGGGGAGGGAGGACATCTGATTCTCTGTGGGGGAGGGAGGATATCTGGAACTCCTCAGGGGAGGGATGAAATCTGGAATTCCTTGGGGGAGGGAATACATATGACTCTCCATGAGGTATATAAGACATCTAAATCTCTGTGGGGGAGGGGATATCTGGAGTTCCTCAGGGGAGGGACCCAATCAGTAACATTATTCCTCCCAGTATTTGGAACATCAATGCTCGATCATTTCCTCTGTTCCCATGTTGCCTCCTCTGTAGGCAAAGCCCAGCAGGCCAATGTCACACCAAGATCTTTGTTACCCTTACCCTTCATGCCACACATTCTGTGGATGACTCTAGTGGTGCCCCCTCTGGTAGTATTGCTGTATTGCTGCCATCAAAGGAGAAAACAATGCAAAGTTTTTATTTATAATAATATTGATCATTGTCCCGGTGTCCTCCAATCGGTGTCCTCCAATCCCGTAACTTGTCCAATAAATCCTCTCCAGCAGCCACCAATCAGATTTAATGTTTTATCCCCCAGCTGTCATCTTCTAGTCTGAGGCTGCGTTTGATTGGAGGACAGTGGGGACAGTTCTTGTTTCAGACACTTTTTGTACAGACAGTTTGGGTTCTGCCCTTTCTCCTAAACTTCCACCCCAGCTGTGTCCCCGTTTATCTATTTCCTGTGAGTTTATGCGGCCCCCCTGGGCTTTGGCCTCCTCTGGTTCCTGGTGCGGCCTTCCTATCCTCACATTGCACAATCCAGAGTCACATTTTTTCAGAAATAACATTTTCCAGACAACACAAAGTTCTCATTTGATGGAACATTCGGCAGGTCCCAACATGACACCAAGGGGGCTGACTCCACATCTCCGGGATGCCACTTCAATGTGTCACCTGTGGCTACATTGGGAGGGGGGGGGGGGGTTGGTGTGGGGACACCGATGTGCTAAGGATGGTTATGTCACAGGGAGACCGCAGACAGGAGGTTGGGGGTCACCCCGGGTGCAGGGCCAATGACCAATGGGGTTAGACCTGAGGGGACATTGTGGTCACATGACCTTGTTCTTTGGATTGCAGCAAAAACAGTGAAATACTAAATACAAATTCCATGGGGGGGGGGTTGGTCATAGGGAGGACATAGGGGGTCTCATTGCTCCCGGTGCTGGGTCTGATGTCCCCATGTGGGAATTGCAGCCATGACCCCAGTGCTGCATGTGTGACCGACATGTTGGCAGAGTTGTGGCTCCTCACACCTAGCACAATTTTATAATTAACTTTAGAAAATGGGAGATTTTTTAACACTTTGCCCCGGGATGTCTCTGACGATGGGAATGTGCTGCGATCTGCATCGTCCCAGCTGCCCCCATTCATCATACAATGCATTGTGAGGATCTGTCAGTGCAATGATGGCGATCTGTGAGGACAGCCATTGTCTCCTCTCATCTCTCATCCTGCATCAGAACTGCCCCACCGACACCTCTGCCTCTTACCCCGGCCCTCGGGGACCCCCATACCTGCTGCCCCTCTATATCTCCCCATCCTTGTCCTAGCCCTTAGGGCCCAAGCACCTGGGGTAATTCTGGGGCCCCTCCAGTATACCATTCATATCATTTGCTGTCATTGTGGAAATATGATAATGACGGGGAGCTTCTATTATGTATCATGCTGATGAGAGATATGGGGGAGGGGGGGTTCTGTCTCCTCTGGGCTGACAATAACCCAATTCACACATTTCCTCCCGCGTAGACATTCACCTGGCAACGGTACAATATCATAAATCACCGTAAAAGATGAACCAACAATTCCTCTGCACCCAAAACCCCCTGAATGCTGAATCCAACCAATGAGGAGAGACTAATAAAGCCCTGAGGAGTAAGGACCACCGGGGGCAGTAACGAGTCCATACCTAATGGGGCATCTACCTGGAATAACCACACCTGAGTCCATTCTGCATGATAACCCCCCGTGCCTGATAATTAAAGGGGGGTACAGGGCAGCATGGACACCACTAGACTCATCACACTGATAAGGGGGCCCTGTGGCCCCTGGAAATGTTATTGGCCCTTCTTTTGTATCTTTTGGCCCTTTTTCTGGAGGTGAAATGTTTCAGATGATAGAACAAATGATGTTTTGTATTTTCTGTACAGCTAATATATATACCTGGCTGGTATCTTCATATTAGCTTCCCATAATCCCGGCACACGGTGAGGGGGAAGTCTGAGAACCAATCAGCACTCAGCGACCGAATGATCTTCTGATATCGGATGATTGAATCTTTATTACACAAGAAGGGAAGTTGTCCTGGCACGGCCCCAGTCGCCTTCATCCGAGGAATGAGAATTGCTGCCATAAACTCATCAGGATGATAAAAAGTCCCATAACCCCCCAATAACCCCCAATCCCCAAATATTACACTCAACTAGGGATTGTCCCAGTATCGGATTATGGGGGGGTCACCTACAGAGCGGGCCATGGGCGGTGGAGGATACAGAAGGGTGAGGAATTGGAGAGATGGTGACCCAGAAATTAGGGGGGAAGTATGGCAAGGGTAGGGAAGCGGGGTAAGGGTCGGGGGTGCAAATTAAGGGTTGGGGTTTGGTAATGGGATTAGGATATAGTGGGGGTTGGGAATTGGGGTAAAACTAAAGGATAATGGTGAAGGGGGGAGTCAGGAATTGTGGTTAGGGTACAAATTAGAATGGGGGTAAAGGTCAGGGTGAGTGTTAGGATTTCGGATTGGAGGTCACCCCGTGGTGTAAAATTATGGGTAAGATTGGCAGAATCATTATTTTGAAGGGGGGAATTGGGGTAAAAAGGTCAGGGTTGCATATTAGGAATTTGGTAGGCGTAAGAAATTGGGGTTAGGATATGGTGAGGGTTGGGATTTGGGGTAACAGTAAAGGATAAAGTTAGGGGGAGTCCAGAATTGGGGTTGGGGTACAGGTTGAAATTGGGGTAAAGGTTAGGGTAAGGTGTTAGTATTTCAGGTTGGGGGTCACGAATCTCTGCAGCGGGGGAGGTGAGACTCTCTTCTTATAAATTGACATTTCGGTGTCTTTAGGTGTCACATTAAGCCGTACAGAAGCGTTTCCTGGGACAGATCCGGATCTGGTGCTCGGCTGCCAAGTTCTGTGAATGGGCCCTGTCATCGGGCCGGCTTTGTGTGGGGATCATCGGTAAATATGACATTTTACACCAGATAATAGGCTGAGGATTATCTCTGGAAGGAAGGAAGGACCGCCGGATGTTTTCACAGGCAGAACTAAAGGCTGCGGGCCCCTGCCTGTCCCATGGAATCTGATGGGGCCCTTGCCTGTCCCATGGAATCTGATGGGGCCCTTGCCTGTCCCATGAAATCTGATGGGGCCCTTGCCTGTCCCATGAAATCTGATGGGGCCCCTGCCTGTCCTATAGAATCTGATGTGGACCCTGCCTGTCCCATGGAATCTGATGTGGCCCCTGCCTGTCTCATGGAATCTGATGTGGCCCCTGCCTGTCCCATGTAATCTGATGTGGCCCCTGCCTGTCCCATGTAATCTGATGGGGCCCCTGTGGCTCCCGATCCTTATTGTACCCTGACAATTGAAGGGAAAATCAGAGCAAAAAAAAAAAGTCTTTGTGCCCCGGGGCAAAACCTCAACCATGGGCAAAAACATTAATGAGGATTAGGAGATCTGCCCTCTCGGTACCCACCCCACAGGACCATAAACCCAGGACACAGGGCCCAGAACATAGGAACCAGAACACATGGGATGTAGGAGCCAGAACCTAGAAGAAGGAACCCAGGACATAGGGCCCAGAATACAGGACCATAAACATGAGACACTGGATCATAGAACCAAGACACTGGACCCAGAACATAGCACCATGAACCTGGGATAATGGGCCATAAACTCAGCATAAAGGGCTCAGAACCCAGGACTTTGGAACCAGAACATGAAATACAGAACCATGAACCCAGCAGTACTTTACTTGTTACCTATAGAAATGTTTTGGGCCAGGACGGGTTCTGTCTCCAGAACAGGCATAGTGTCAGTGCAGGCGGTCTCTCCGATTCCTCCTCTCTCTTAGCACAGGGGGTCTGTATGAGTGTCACCGCTCTCTCCCTCTCAGGTGGCTGCTGATGTGTAAGAAGTCTCCCTCTCTCCTACTCTCTTATTCCTGACAGTCTCTCTACCTCATTGTGAGCAGTCTCTCAGCCCCTCTCCCCCATTCCCGGGGGTCTCTCAGTCCCTCTCTCTCCCCCAACCCCAGGGGTCTCTCAGTCCCTCTCTCTCCCCCAGCCCCGGGGGTCTCTCAGTCCCTCTCTCTCCCATCCCCGGCGGTCTCTTGGACGGTCTCTGGGTTCCCCGGATTGCTGCGGTCAGTCCTGGAATGCGGTCTCTGTCCTGTAATTGGCATTGGATGCGGCTGGGCCTGGAATGTCGGTTGGAAGCCATTAATCTGAGCTGTTTATATGAATTGTTCACGTCGCTGCACAGCAACCAATCAGATCCCCCGGAGAGCAAAGAATTCAATTCTATGTAACCCCAAAAAGAGAAAAATCCCCCATGTCCGCCTCTCTGACCCCCAATATGGGGGCTGCATGAGATTTCTGTTTGGGGGGATTTTGTTTTATTCTCACCTGGTGATCCTGCCAGTAACTCACTTCCTGTCCCAGAATGACAACACTCACTCATAATATTGTATTAGGGCCACATAAAGACAAAACTACCAATAACCCCCCCCCCCTTTATTCTATGTAACATGAGGGGGGTTCTAGGTGTTCACAGCGGGGCCCCAGAATGTAGCAGAAGAGGAACCCAGCATTCCGGGTCATTGGAATCTCTCTTCTCCATTGTACACAGGAAATGCATCACTGCCGAGACATGAGAAATATTCTCTAATCATCAGATTTATTTCTAATTACAGCCCAGATTCCTGAATAATAGCCGACACAGTCATAGCTCTGACATATACCACAGCGCTGTACAGAGATAACTGAGCCCCTCCCATCAGTCTCTGTACAGAGGAGCTGACACTCTAATGTCCCCCCACAGTCACACACTATTATTATACATTTATAAGCTGACACTCTAATGTCCCCCCACAGTCACACACTATTATTATACATGTATATAGCTCTGACATATACCATAGCGCAGTAAAAAAAGGACACAAGACTGTTTTCTCTTGAAAAACTAAATGTGCGGTTTTATTTCTGAGAAAATAGTACAACCAGCCATCAATAAGCGATCAATAAATATAAAAAAATAAATAATTAGGACATGACGATAACACTGAGCGCAGAAACTTCTAAATACAAAATAAGAGAAATAAGTTAGAAAACAATAAACCGCCGGCTGGTGAAAGGCACTTGTATGGGGGAGGGGAAGGCTGATGAAGAGGACCTGTCTAGGGACACCAAATGATTGTGCAATGTCACAGCCTTAATGGAGGTCTGTATGGTATAGAGAACTGGGTGGGGGAGTCTCACTCCAACTGCTGCATTCTATAAACCAATCCAGCAGAAGCGGGGGAGCCGTGGGCGGAGCCGGGAACTTTGTGCCGGATCTCACCAATAGGAAACATCAGAGCGGCTGACACTGCAAACGGCCATCACTTTCATGTCTGTGGCTTCCGCGGGTACCATTCCAAAATGCAGGAAATAAATTAAATATTCGCCACACTGGCAAAGCGTTCATTTTTTTATACCACGTAAAAGTGTGCAGATACCACCCGATGCCGACCTTGTCATTTCCCAGGAATGCCCTTTTTTTATTGGCCAGATGGTTGAGGTTTGTGGCGGCTGTGAGCCAGGCGGGAGGTCGGCGGGTGGGGGTTGGGTCATCGCCCGTTAGCGGGCTGTAACTATTTTTAAAACAAAATATAAAAAGAATAAAAGTGCTCCCAGGTCCAGCAAAACTCACTGCACGTGGCAGCGCATGGAGCCGCCAGAGGTCCCGCCCCCCGCGCAGGGAGACACCTTCAGCACCGCGGCGGCTCCGCCAACGTCCGATCATCACCAGTACCCGAATGTGGGGGGTGGGGTTGTAGAATTTCACATCACAACCACACTGAGTCTATTAGCAGGAGAGCAGAGCTGGAGAGTCTACATGTCCGGTCGGATCTCCCGCGTAGTTACCGGTTACGAGCGTCTAATTTCAGGGTCAGAATGGCGTCGTTGGCCCTCAGATGGGGATCCCCATTTGGTTGGCTTGTTCTTTGAGCCCCATAACGCTGAACGCCACCCTCTTCTGGTGACCCGGCAGGCGGATGCCCAGCTGCTTAATATCCCTGCGGAAGAGAGAAAATTCCGGTAAGTCCCCGGCATTTCCAAAACGCCTAACCGTGATGATCAATTTTGTATCATTCACTGGTAATAGATTATTCACCCATGACACAGATTATTCATCACATTTACAAAGTTTCATTTCCTCACATACACAATAAAACTTTAACAAGCCAGCAGAGCCGGTTATTTACCCGGGGGGGGGGGGGATTCAGATACCAGAGGATTATGGGTAAAGATATGGATGAGATGCCACCATCATTCCTGGGGGGTTTGCTGAGACTTGTGGTTCTACAGCAGAGCAACTGATTAGTGGGCATCACCCCACATCAACAATCCCCCCATATATTTCATGTTATTTCCATGTCAAATCTCTGAGATGTGGCCCTGAGATTGCCATCTTGGATATGAGGTCAGCAATCCCAGCAGGCTCTATAAATGCCTCTATGCTCCTCCTCCAGCCAATACGTAAAAGGTTAGGGAGCTGGGTCAGCACAGACATGAGGACACACTTACTCCGGGCTCATCAGGATGACCTTGTCCATGGTGTTGAACGCAGAGGCCATAAAACACTCCGTATATTGCTGCATCTTGATGGACTCCAACCACTCGGCAATACTCCGGAAGGGCATCCCGTCCGATCCACTGGTGCTGGGCAAACGGATGGAGATTCTGCGGAGAGAGGGCGGAGTCACGGGTCAGATGATCTTTTGTCAATCTAAAGAACGATGGGGGGTTGATAATACTATTTATGGTTCCCGAAAAAGGGTCAAAAGTTTACAATGAACAGAGAAATGAAAAGAATCTCTAATGAAAGCTGCTATGTTCATATGTATACAGGTTCTCTTTAATTGATCTGCAGTATTATGGCCAATGAGATTCCTTATTATTTATGTGACCAATAGGAAGGTGGAGGGGGGTGCTGACAGTGATCGGGACCAATAAGAAGGGTTCTACTATAAGGTGTCCGTCCAATCACAGTTCACAATATTCAGGGTTCCGGGCACTCACCTTGGGTCGAAGTCAGCCAATGTCTTCAGAGAATCGGGGGCTCGGATCAGCTTGTCCAGGATACTGACAATGTCAGCAAATTTTGGTCGTCGGTTCCTCTCCTGCTGCCAGCAAGGAATTTGTCCAGAGCTCCGTTCTCCATGTGTTCAGTAATGATCATCATCGGTTTATCTGCGGGACACAAAAAGCCGACATCAGAGGGCGCACAACCAATGGGAACCCCAACGGGGAACGGAAACCCCAACAGGGAAAGGAAACCCCAACGGGGAAAGGAAACCCCAACGGGGAACAGAAAGATGGCGGACGCTTACATTTGGAGACCACCCCTTCCAGGCGGATTATGTTGTGGTGACAGAACTGGCCCATAATGCTGGCCTCGCTCAGGAAGTCAATCCGCTGCTTCTCGGTGTAGCCGGCCTTCAGAGTTTTAATGGCCACCGGAATCTCTTTCTTCCCCGGAAGCTTCAGAATCCCTTTATAGACTTCACCAAACTCCCCTGGAAGAGCAAAAACAGGAAAGTCAATGATGGGCCTGGAAATCCCAGAGGCCTTGTCTGTTTTATGGCCCCTTGGCCTGATTAAAGATGTAAATTAAATGGCTCCAAATGGTCTCCGGGGACATAAAGGTCAAAGTACCGAGGGGGCCATCAGCAATGGGAGATCACATGGTAAAACCATGGCCAGTATTATGGAGCCCTCCCCCCTTCCTTCCATGGCCAATATTTAAAAGACCCCCCCCCAACCCCCTTCCATGGCAATTAACATGAAGTGCTGCCCACCTCTGCTTTAAAAGGCCATCAATATGGAGACCCCTCTTGTTCAATTCCATTATGGACCCCCCCTTCCCATCCACGGCAATTAATATGAAGTGCCCTCCCTCCTTTAAAAGGCGATTATTAAAAAGCCCCCTCCCATCCATCACCAATGATATGGAGCCCCCTCTTCATTGCCATTATTATGGAGCTGCCCCGGTAGGGTGAGGTCCGGGCTCTGTGCAGGACACTCGGGCTGGTGACCCCAGGTCTTCACATCCCCGTCCTTTCTATACACAATGTAAATCTTCCACAAACAGCGATACGATTGGCTCCGTACAGCATTTTCCTAATCAGCTGTGCGTGTGAATTGGACGCTCCTCTATGGCCGTATAAAGAAGGTGAAAGGCAGCCGCGGCTCAATAGGCCGGTAATCTGATGCCCTTCAGGAGTCCTTACTAAATCTGGCCTGCGCTCAACTCCAACCGGCAATTATGGATGACGGGAAGGAGCCAATCAAACAATAGGAATCCCTGAATGTTCCATAAATCGCCTGCAGTTTATTTTATCGTTCGTTCTACATCCTGCCTTCCCATTGGCCAATCTTACACTCACCTGCTCCAATCACCTTCTGCCGAGTGACGGCATTGGGGGCAATCTCGGTGGTAAATTTCAGCACGGCTTTGTTGGGGTCTTCGTAGGTGTGAGGGTCAACATACGTCTTCAGGGGCTTCATCTCTGTAAGGGACCAGAAAAGCGGGGGAGGGTCAGACATGATTGGGCGCTTTAAGCAATAGAGGGGCCGAGAGAAAATATTGATGGGGCTATTATTATTATACAGGATTTATATAGCGCCAACATATTACGCAACGCTGTACATTAAACTTGTAAATGGAGATTTCATACAATAAAGGACCTTTGGGGGAGAGATATAACAACCAGAATTTCTTACCGGATTTAGAGAAGTACACATCCTCTGCAGATTGACGCCCTTGTCCATTTCTTCGCCTGCAACACAAAAGAAAGTTTAGGAACCAGAAAATCAACTTTCATTGCCAATCCCATGAACAGACACCAGGGGCCGGGGATATGAGAAAGGGGACAGAAGTCGGATTCGGACACATGGATACCAGTTTGCACCCAGTTACTGCAGATTATCTCTGGACACTGAAGAAGAGAGACGGGGAAGCGTGGCGGGGAACTTACCTCTGGTGTACAAAGAGGACGAATCCAATCAGTAGAACAATGAAGATCACACCGGCCGCAGCTCCTCCGACAATTGCAGCTTGGTTCATTCCTTCTGGTTCTGTGGGTGAGAGGTGAATAAATTAAATAAACCCAAATAATGACAATGACCTCACACAGACACCGGTATCCATCCAAATAATGGCAATGACCTCACACAGACACCGGTATCCATCCAAATAATGGCAATTGCGTACCTTCTTGTTGTAGGCCACTTCATACTTCAAGACTCGGTTATGCTGGCGAGGTGCCACCGACCAGGACAGGCTGAGGGACGTCTTGCTTCGACTGTCCAGGTTGACAGAAGTCACTTTGGGGGGCTCTAAAATGGAGAGAAGACGTTAGTCATCTCATGAATGTTATATGGACGTGGCTAGGGTGGGTAGATGGGTATGGCAAGGATAATGGGATGGAAACAATGATGGGTACGGCTATGATGGTGGGAAGGCCACAATGGTAGAATGGACATGGCTATTGATGATGGTGGGATGGGCATGACTAAGATTGTGGGTTGGGCACAGCTACGATGGTGGAATGAACATTACTACGATTGTGGGATGGGCATGGCTATAGACGTGGGATGGGCATGGCTATGGACATGAGATGGGCATGGCTACCATGGTGGGATGGGAACAATAGTAGAATGGACATAGCTATTGATGTGAGATGGACGTGAATATGATGGCGAGATGGACACGGCTACGATGGTGGGATAGACAAGGCACGATGGCAGGATGGGTAGGGTTATGATGGAGGGAAGGCCACAATGGTAAAATGGACATGGCTATTGACGATGGTGGGATGGGCATGGCTATGATGGTGGAATGAACATTACTACGATGGTGGGATGGGCATGGCTATGGACATTTCTATGGGCATGGCTACCATGGTGGGATGGGAACAATGGTGGAATGGACATGGCTATTGATGTGAGCTGGACGTGAATACGATGGCGAGATGGACACGGCTACGATGGTGGGATAGACAAGGCATGATAGCAGGATGGGTAGGGTTATGATGATGGGATGGGCACGGCTACAATGGTGGAATGGGAACCATAGTAGAATGGACATGGCTTTGGAAGTAGGATGGACATGACCATGGCCGTGAAATGGGCACCACTACATTTCATTCCTCTTACCAGTCTGACTCAGGATGACGCGCAGGGTTGTGTAGCTCCCCGCCGATCTGGCACTCGACACTCCGTTTCGCGCCTCTACGGTGAAGGTGTAATTGAGATGAGGCTCCAGGCCACTGATGGTCAAAGCGGTGGCTTTCAGGTGGTGAGGGTTCTCTGAGAAATGGATGCCATCACAAGTCCGACACTCCGTCTGGTCAAGCAGACACAGCTCACAGGTGACCACATAGATGACATCATCGCGGCCCCCGGTGTTACTGGGCGGTAACCAGTGCAGCATCACCTTAGAACCCGTCCCGGCAGCGGTCAGCTCACGTGGTGCCGATGGAGAACCTACAACGCAATCATACGGTCAGATCCAATCCAGAACATTCCGATCCATAAACAAAGAACTTCCTCTGATACTTACTAGTGCAGGGCGAGGAGATGGGGTCCATGGTGGCACGGAAGTAGCCATCTTGGCACATACAGGAAGTGGCCCCTTCAGAGGAGAGTTCGGTGTGAGCTGGGCAGGGCTGGCAGAGGCTGTTGGAGGCTTCAGATTTGAAGAATCCGGGTTTGCAAGCTGCAGAAGAGAAGTAAAGGGTTAAACAATCTCACTCAACAAGTTCTTCCTTCCTGCAAAGATCATTTTACCTGAGTAAACACAAAGCCTGCAGAGAAAACCTGAACCCAGCTACAAAATATGCTGCAGCCGGGCACCTCGGGTCAGGTCCTGCGTTAAAGTGGACCGGTCATAAATTAAAAAGCAACCCTGGGGGCTCCAGCCACTGTCTAGGCTATCAGTCTGCTGCAGGCATTTCCTCAGTCTCTTCCCCCACAGTGATCAGACTGCAACATTGTAGCAATATTATCTAGGACACAAAGACCAATATTGTGGGTTCTGCCCCCCTGACCCCAGCTTTGTTCCTGCAGTTTGTGCCAGGTACCCCCCCAGCACAGAAGGAACCAATAGAAAGCAGAGACATTTCTGGAAATGACAGAACCCTCTGTTGTCTGGCCGGGTTTATTTGCTGCTTTTACGGGTGGCTGGCCGGATTATTAAACCTTTAATGGAGAAACACAAAATTCTTGGGGAGATGCGACATTAACCCCTCAGCTGGAACCTTTCACCCGCTGCAACATCTCCAGAACAGGTCGGTCCGGGGTGCCGGCTGTGTCAGCCATTAAGAGGCCCACCGGGAAGTGAAGCTGCCATCCGGTCCAACCGGTCCGTCCGGTACCCCGGGGCATGAGGGCCTATTGTGCCGCAACTTTCATGTTGTACTGCGACACGGCCTTGGTGAGCGCAGAGCCCAAGTCACCCCAATAATCACAGCAGAGCCCAAGTCACCCCAATAATCGCAGCAGAGCCCAAGTCACCCCAATAATCGCAGCAGAGCCCAAGTCACCCAATAATCCCAGCACGGTGGCTCAGTGGTTAGCACTCCGGCCTTTGCAGCGCTGGGTCCCAGGTTGGATTCTTGGCCAGGACTCTATCTGCATGGAGTTTGCAGGTTCTCCCTGTGTTTTTCTGGGTTTCCCCTGGGTACTCCGGTTTCTTCCCACGTTCCAAAAACATGCAGTTAGGTTAATTGGCTTCCCCCAAAAAATTGTACAGCGCTGTGTAATATGTTGGCGCTATATAAATACTGTGTGATAATAATAATATAAATTGCGGCAGAGCCCAAGTCACCCCAATAATCAGTTATGCAGCAGACATGGGACAGCGTGGTGAGGTTTTGTTGCTTGGTAGAGAGATGCAGGATACAGGGGGCATGAAGGGGTTAACGAGGGATTATTTCCCCCACATGGGGAGACTGTTAGTCATCTGTGGGCTGATAACTCAATCGGTCATCTCTGGGGCACAAAGCAGCCTCTCCATGCCCCCTCCATGGGGGGATTCCTGAATAGATGGAACACAGGATTACACACGATTTCCACCCCACTCCATCAGCATGAGCAGGGGGGAAGCCCTCCGGGGGCTGAAGGGTTCAAACCTTTAAACAAACAATTTCTTCTCCCTGGTGGGAAGGACAAAGGGCCCGGCTGGGGGGCGTCCCGGAGGGCGATGCTGAAATGTTCCAGACAGAAGGAAAAAGAGGATTAGAAAATATCAAAGGGCCGCTAAAAACACCAAAAGAAGGGGAGAGGTGTGGAAGAAGAACGATCGCTTATTTCAATCTATGGCCGATTTTTACCCCCAAAATGCGTCAATGTTCCGGTTTTATTTGATGAAGTTTGGGGGGAATTTTTGTAAAAGTTGTCTAAGATGAAGGCCGCCCCGTCCCCCAACCAATCTAGAGGGCTCGGCCTTTCCCAGCACTGAGCGATGGGGGTCAATGGAAACTCTTGACCCGACTTGTCGTGGGGCAGCGCCGCAGTCATTGTCAGCGGCTGCATTGATGGCAGGACAATGGGGGCGATGGGGGAAAAGGGGGGCCGGGAGCATCTGCTAGCAGCGGGGAGCCCACTTAGAGCTGGAGAGGGGGAGACGGGTCGGCCCTCCAAAATAGCATTCTGATACCATGGCGGTCGTATCCGTGGGAACCGACCCGCCGCAGGCAGCCGTCATTGTCCTATAGATTCATCAAAAGGATGAGGGGTCTCATCTTCAGCCCCAAGGGGGGTGGGAATGGTGCGGCACACAGCCAGCGGAGGGGCCCAACCCTGGCACAGGGCCCACAGGCAGCTGGAACGGCAGAAACGCCACCACTGGTCATGTGACCCGTGACATTTTATTAAATATTATTAAACAGGATTTATATAGCGCCAACATATTACACAGCGCTGTACAATAAATAGGAGTAGCGGACCCTGTCCTGAAGAGCTTACAATCTAGTAGAAATCACAATACCCCAATTACACAACCCAGAATAACCGGGGAAAATATGAATATTCCACCAGGGCACACCGTCCGGGCCTAAATTAGGATTTCTAAGCTCACATCTGGCCGGCAGGAAATAGGAGCTGCATGTGGAAGGCCTGGATTTTAACAATGAAGTGTCAGCTCTTGGGACGAGCTCCCTCTGTTTGCCCTGTCAGCAGTCTCCAGGAATCTCTGCAGAGCCCCGGGGCAAGAAGGGGTAAAACAGCTGCCAGAAGGACAACCCCCCCCCCAGGTGTCAGTCCTACCCCCCTCCCTCTCCAAACTGACCCCTGACTCCAATTTGTTATTCAGCGGATTAACACGCTGCGGAGTCACGGCCATCACAGCTAACAATTGGGATACAATCTGATTGTACAATCCTGGGAGCTTGCAATAATTATATAGTACGTAAGCCTGATTGGATGGGGGGGGGGGGATTAAGGAGTGGGGGAGGGGATATCGGCCCCAGGCACAGGACCCCCCCACACACAGCTGGGATGAGATCTTTACGGTCGGCTTTGTTCCTCTTCCCAGAACATGCCGTCTCTTGATTGGAATCCCAGCGATCGTTTTATGAGCAGACGCCAAGATTGCGGCCTGGATATCAGCGACCGGCGAACACCTGCGTATCCGGATCGTTTACCGCGGGGGCGATGGAACGATTCCAGGAAAGTCAGATTGCTGCAGCGTCAGCACGATGGGAAATAAAACCAAACGCATGGCTGCCGCGAGGCTCCGCCCCCAGCGCCGAGCACAATCCGCTTCTTTGTTTGAACCAATAAAGATTTTTTCTGCTCTTTAGTTTACGGATGATGCGTCGGCACATTCCTGGTTCTCAGCGGCGGTCATGTGATTTGTGCGCTTTGTAGCGATGGATTAAATCCGGCCAGCGCGAGTTTCTGATCCGGTACAAATTCCATCACATCCACATCGGATATCCCACACAATTCAAAGCTTCCTGTTTGTGGGCCGCACGTTTCCTGTCCTCTGCCCTGTCATGGAGACCCCGCAACGCGCAGAGGAAGCAACGTTTCCTCCCGGTCACTCGGGGAAACCTGGAGAGGACGGCCAATCAGAAATCAGCGCTTCACCTGTTAGATAGCGGCACCTGGTGAAGGCAGCCAATCAAACTGCAGGGAATTTATTACAGAAATAAAGAGGTTTGCAATGTCTCAGAAGAAATGCGTAGAAGCGACGGTGTGAAATGCGATTCGGGGAGGAAAGGGTGAACCGACATCCTGAAACCCAATCCGCAGCCTGAGCGCCCCTAAATAAAATAGCAGACGGCGGTGACGAGGTGAGCGCTCGGGTTTTGTCCTGGAGGTCGGCCAGATCCTGGATGGAAGTGAAAGACGAAACGTCTGAGAGCATAAACGCGTCTCCCGATGTCGCTTCCTGGAGCTCCGACACCTGCGAGAAGATTTAATGCGCCCGCTTAGATTGGTGAACCCCCCCTCCCCCCCCATGACCCCCAACAATGGGCTCCCCACTGCCCTCCCGGCCCAGGACACCACAATGTGCTCATCATGGCCGTCGCATTCTTCCTCGCAGTTCCCACACTCGCTGCTCACCATTCACCCATGCGATGTGATTCACTCGGTGACACGCGGTGTAATTACCCCGGCTCACCTGACATTCCGGTTATTGTTCCGTCTCCGACTCACTTTCAAAGAACGTTGTAAAATGCAGAATCGCCCGGTGATTAATGGCCGGGTATGGAGGTGAAATATTCCCACGCCAGACGCCCGATACCGGTCACATGACTCATCTAACAATCACCTACAAGACCGGTTCTCTTTAAAGGGGAGCTCCGCTTAGTAATATGTACAGGGCTGCCATGTTGGGCCCCCGGCAGGACTGACTGGGTCCCTGGCCCAGGAATGAAGTTCAAATGTTTCGGACTCCAATCAGATTGAAGCAGGGCCCTATGAAGGGTTAATCTGGATGAGGATGCCGGGGGCCCCGGAGAGGAGTCCGATTCCCATCGGTTTGTTCCGGGGTGACGGGTCGCTCATTGTGCAAAACCGCAAGAAAACAAATACAAAAATAGCTGCGTTCCCAGAACCCCGGGGTCATTTCCCTGCGGATGGCGCCGGCACGTACAGAGAGAGGATTCCCCACCCCCACCCATGGGCCCGCAATGCTTTATTCAGCCACATTATTAACAAGAGGATCAGGGGGAGGGGGGGCCTACCTGGGCAACAAGGTCAAACACCTGCGGCACTACAACCGGCAAATGCCCCAGGAGCGCTGAGATGGGGGAGGGGATATAAAGGCCGAGGGCAGCTGGAATAAATCAAAAATCCCAGCAAAAATGGTAAATGTGGCCCCTGGTGCACCCCTGTAAGTGATCTGGATTGGGGTACGCGGGAGGTTCTGGGGTGCATTCATCTCATTTCAGTTTCCTTTACAGATTCTGCACTCTCCTGGGTGGGTTGGGGGTGGGGCACGGGCCCCATTCCTGACATAGCTGAACATAAAACAGATTGGCCCCGGGGTGTGAGGACACCTGCAGGCTGCCTGTCTGCTGCCCCCTCCGCGGGCCTGTGACCCCACTGATCTGGATTTAATAAAAGCCTGTCCAGGATTCTGAAGGAATGAAAGCGGAGGGAAGGAGACAAAGAACTCCGCTTATAACTGCCAGCCGGGTCCCCATTGCAGATTTTCCATCACTTCCTGTTTAGGTGACACGGGGACAGGAAGTGTGGGGAATCTATAAGTCTGTCAGTCAGCAGCCGGTCCGCATTCCTCCCGTTGCTGCGAATCGGCCCACATTGCTCGGCGCTGCCCGGAAACAGTGACGGCCATTATTCCTGGAACCAACCTACCGCGTGGGCCAGGAACTCACCGCCATCTGTGGGGGGCACAATCTACAAATCCCCCCCAAATGAGGTGCTAAAAACATTCTGGGGGGTAACTATCATTCCTAAAGGGCCCTGTAAGGGCAGATATGGCGGTATCCTCCTCACTGGAAGGACAGGAAGTCATTATTTCCCGTTTCCCATCTCACAATTTATCTTTTAGTGTCCCCTTTGTAACAATCGCACTCATTTCCTGTTCTGGTGACAACATGATATCTTTCTGCTCCAGGGGTCTAACCCCCAAAATAAGAATCTTTTTGGCTTTGTGGGCTTCACCCATCACCCGCTTACCTTGGCACTGGTCTCCAACTTTTTCATAGCCCGCCTGGCACAGGCACCGACCAATGGGCACGAGCCAATCCCCGTCCATGTTGCAGTGCATTGTGGGTTCATCGTTGCCCTCCGTTATGGCGTTCTCCACACATTTCCCTTCCACCTTCGCCAGGTCTTGTGAGTTGGCACCGGCCACCGTCTCCGGGAAATGGGCCATTCCTTGCACCACGGCCGGGCACTGCTTGTAATAAACGCGGACGGAGAGCAGGGCCACGCAGGCCCCGATGTCCTGGAACGCCAGGTAAAAGCCCTTCTTGGTCAGCGGCCCCACCGATCGCACTTCCACGTTCAGCCTGACGTTCCTGGAGGCGAAGTCGTCCCTCACGGTGATCTCGTCCGGGGCCACGGTGTCGATCTTACTGAAGAACTTCTTATGCAGGTTGGTGCCGTGGTCGGTGTCGGACTCGGTGTAGTACAGGTTGAAGGTTTCCTTGCAGGCCCCGGACACGCCGGGGAAGCTGTTGCAGTCGCGGACGGTGAAGCGCAACTCGATGAAGACGCGCTGAGCGTCGCTGCGGTAGATCCAGTTGGTGCGCAGCCAGTTGTCCTGATCCCCTTCCTGGATGTGGCAGATGGAGTAAATGTAAATGAGGCTCCCGTTCATAACGTTCTGCAGGAAATCCCACTGCAAGAGAGAAGCTGTGTAAGTCACAATGTACACTGACAGTATCGTATTTCAGAAACAAGCCTCCGATCGCTGACTATGCCTGGGGTCATCAGTCTGCTGCAGGCAGCATTTCCTCAGTCACCTCTCCCCTAGTGATCAGAATGGGAGGACAGCATGACAACTCCGCACATTTTGGGAGATTTTTTAATCAGCGCCCCCCATTGGCGATTTCCCCCCATGTATTTCAGCAGGGGAATTAATAAATTGTTTTGTTTTTATATTGCAATGTGCGGGAAATGTTTACACATGGGACAGCTGCAGAGTGGCTGCTGATTAGGGGGAGGGGTTACGCCTGTTAGCGGGGCCCCGAGCACCACCAATAACATTAATTACCGTCTCCCGCGCCAGTAGCTGGCGGCCCAGATGGTTTGCGTCTGTCAGGGGCCGACACAGATGGGTCACATCGGCTTAACGCCCCCCTCGCCCCAACCCCATGGAGGTCATTGCCGGGGATTTGGGGTAATAGTGAGAAAACAATGAATGTATTGCAGACATTGGGGATTATTAACGGATCAGTGACCCCCGGGGGCCACATTTCACCCAATCAATAAGATGATTTCCCATTGGCTGTGAGGAGTTAATTGGTGCGGCGATGGGGACGCACACCGCCCCTGAAATCTCTCGGCAGTGTTTATAAGCTAATCATTAAACCTGGAGAGTAAATAAACTTTCACTACTCCTTCGGAAAGAATGCGACCGCTGGAAAGTCAAACGCAAATCTCAGGCTGAAGGGTGGAAGATATGGAGGAACTCCGGGAGGAGCACTTACCTTGCCTGGCGGCTGAATTAACCATCCCGGGTCTCCTTGTGTCTTCGAAAAGTCCAACAACACAACTGCAAGAGAAGAAAGTGAGGTGAGAACGTGGACAGAAAAATGGAAACCACAAAAAATAAACAATTGCCAAATCAAACACATCAAAAAGTTTATAAATTGAATCTTACACCGGCCAATTACAATCTACAAGTTGCCCATACACCGGCCAATCCCCTGCAGTGCCGGCGCCATGATGGATTGGTTACACATTTATTGTAATATCAGGAAAACCCGAAATCTATCCGTAGTAAATCTATAGCAGATTGGGGGAGGGGAGGTAGATTTATTAGGGTGGGTTAATTAGATCCATACCGGGGGCACTGGCGGGCCATATTTGGGGGGATGGGACCCATATATTACACCCAACAAAAGGGCGCTACAGTAATCCGGCCGGCCCCTGGCGGGGATCAGAGGTGGCCCCAGACGTTTTCCTGCGTTTAAATTGAAGACAGATGTGCGGGCACAGTGCAGCACGTCAGCGCCATTTTCCACAGTTGAATATTTCATGTCTTGGCATGCCCAGCCAGGAACGCCGTCCGTGGGCACAGCGATGTCAGCCTGCCCGCTCACAGGGGGATTAGCAGACGCCATCATGTGACTCACCCCAGACATCTGCAAATAAAACCGACCACCAGCGCCAAAGACTTTCCACTCCAGCTGTGCCGACACCCCCCCCCCCCCAATCCAAGGATGGGTTGGAAGCCCCTCACTTCCTGTATCGGAGAAACCAGGAAGCAAGAAAGTTGTCACTGCAACAGGTGTCCCCATTGAAAAGTTCTCATATCATTGTTGTCACTATTCCTGTGCAGGTTCAAAAACTCTAAGAGAGGTAAATCCGCCCACTGGGGTCACTGCGGGGGCCGAAACCTGTGTGAATGTGCAAAGATTCCCCCAACTCAGATCTAATGCTGTTTATTTGCCACACATTCACATCCTTCTCCTAAGGATCCCATTTTTCTGCATGACCTTGGAATCCCATGCAAGGCGTGCAACGGGCCCGGGGCCCCCACCCTGAATAAATAATTACACAGCAAATATCAAAGCCAGCAATGTACAGAGGACTGCCGCCCTTTACCTGGGGCCCTGGGGACACAGCGTGACCCCCAATATACCCCGTCCCATGGACAGAGGGTGACCCCCAATATACCCCACCTCATGGACAGAGGGTGACCCCCAATATACCCCGTCCCATGGACAGAGGGTGACCCCCAATATACCCCAAGAGGGTGACCCCCAATATACCCCACCTCATGGACAGAGGGTGACCCCCAATATACCCCGTCCCATGGACAGAGGGTGACCCCCAATATACCCCATGGACAGAGGGTGACCCCCAATATACCCCATAGACAGAGGGTGACCCCCAATATACCCCATAGACAGAGGGTGACCCCCAATATACCCCATGGACAGGCGGTGACCCCTAATATACCCCATGGACAGGCGGTGACCCCTAATATACCCCATGGACAGAGGGTGACCCCTAATATACCCCATGGACAGAGGGTGACCCC
>NC_092868.1:943755-945781 GCF_032062135.1 Pyxicephalus adspersus
AATATACCCCATGGACAGACCCCCAGATACACCAACTATACTCAGGGGATCAGGATGGCTTCCTGGCCTGAGATTGGGGCATTTGCCATGTGGCAGTTTTGGGAAGGGTTAATAGGAATCGGCGGTCTCTCCGCAGGTTGTGGGGTGAGGGGAGCTCTGCGTGAGGGAAGGAAGGGAAGACTTTCAGGCGTGTGGATGGGAAGAGCTTTTGAATACAAACACAGGATAATACCGTCACGCTTCCTGTGCTGGAATTTCCCCTTTAATGAAAAGAAACTGCTGATTATCCCAGACTGCGGGCACCCCCTCCCCGCTGGGTACTCCCCCTCCCACCACAACCTGCAGATCTCATTCCTCTCATCAGCATGATCCCAGTTATTCATGTCCCTGGCCGCCATACTGCACACTGGGGTAACGTTCCCAAACAACCGGCACTGCCAGATCCACCGCATGATGGCATACCGTCCGGAGTGCCAACTGGTGCCCCTTCCCCCACTAATGAACCGCCTGCTCTACTATTCATACCACCCACCATCTACCTCCCACCAATCATGTGATGGCTACCTACCTAAGGTCCAACTGCTCTACTATGGCCTACCACAACAGCTTCATCACAACCAGCCCTAACCTACCTACTTATGGCTACCCGTGCCAGCCTACCTACCTAAAGTTCAACTGTGAGTTTTCTCCATGACCGGGCCCCCTGCCTACCATTCCTGCACCGGCCATTATAATACCCCCAGCTATACCCGGCCTCCATATGATGTCAAACTGTGCCACTTCCCTCACCACCAAACCACCTGCTATATGATACCACCACCACCTACCGACCCTCTGTACCACCTACCAACCTAATGTACCAAGCATCACGCCTTCCCTGCTTTACCATTCCGTAATATTTTTACCATATTACATAACTGTGCCACCTACTGTACAACCCCCTACTGCCCACCTACCTACTGCCAGTCCACCATGAGGTGGCCATCTGCCTAACATACCAGTAGTGCACCATTGCTGTTGCCGACCCACCTGCTCCAACCCTAATAAATCTGCCCATACCTCCACCTGCCACCATCTGTACCTCTACAGATCCCTTCTTTAGGCCTATTCTGAGCTCCGTTCTCACAGCCCACCCCACCGGGGACCTCCCTGGGTGGCCACACAAGACGATGGGCAGGGTTGGTAGCCATATTTGGCTCCCGTTTGAGGCTATTTTCAGTTGTGGTCACAGAACGATTGGCTAGCAATGAGGAGAATATCATCATCGGCCAACATCCGCCATTTTACCCATTGGCAATGCCAGTACTGGTATGCCGATTATTTAATTTGCAGAATTTCTCCAACTACCAAACCCACTGGAACCAGATCACCCCAAGCATGCCCATCTATAGCCCAGCACCCTCGCCCAGCAATAAAATGCCACCAGGGCCACCACCCTCCACGTTACCAAACTGCATTACAAGCAGATAGCAGCCCGGAGCCTCGTGCACCAGATCACAGCGATAAAAATAACAATTCCATCAAATTGTGACACCGCCGCCAATAATCTCTGCCAGGGAAGAAAGAACCGCTCGTCACACCCAACTACAAGCCCCATCATGTCCCTCCGGGAAACAATCCTCATTGTACAGCAATCCTCTGCTTTTATCTGCCGTGAGATCATTCACATTCCAGGCCTCCTGTGCCACACCTGGGGGATCTCCAACAGCCGGGATGGGTGGCCCCCTGCTGCCAGGGGACTACAAGTCCCAGCCGGTCATATCAGTCTCTGCACCACAGGAGCTGACACTTTAGTGCCTCCCCCACAATCACACACCCTGGTGCCAATATGTGTGGAGCTCAGCTATTCTACAAAAGGAGGAAAGTTTGAGATATTAACCCTGATAGGGATTACAGCTGTAGGGATTACATCTAGGAAACGATAGGGATTACAACTGGGCCCTGATAGGGATTTCATCTGTAGGGATTACAACTGGGCCCTGATAGGGATTTCATCTGTAGGGATTACAGCTGGGCCCGATAGGGA
>NC_092868.1:945970-976476 GCF_032062135.1 Pyxicephalus adspersus
GGCCCTGATAGGGATTACAACTGGGCCCTGATAGGGATTACAACTGGGCCCTGATAGGGATTACAACTGGGCCCTGATAGGGATTACAACTGGGCTCGGGTGCTAGGTGGGTGAAGGTGAATGTTATCCATGTGTCACCCGCTATGCCCACAGATTCACATCCCACACATAGGGCAGGGCCCCTCCACCATAAACTTTTACTTGCCTACAACAAACAAGCAGTTTTCTGTTTGCACCCTATTGAGAATCTCTGTGTTAAACATAAGGATTTGTGTCCTTTCCTGAATTACCATAAAAAAGAGCCAAAGCCTTTGAACTGTCAGGAAGGGGGATTGAAGGGCCCTCCACAGGTGGGTGATAGAGGACATGAAAGTCGCCATCACTTCCCGCAATTCAGCATCTGTACAAGGTGAGGACGTGAATTTCACAACTCCCAACACCCTTTTATGTGAATGGGGCCATCAGGAATGTGAAAGGCGCTCATTAGTGAATGAATAGGAGAGATGAGGGCCCGCAGCATGAAAGAGGAGGACTGGCCGGGACAATAAAACAACAAAACCATCATTCCCTATGATGGCGGCCGGATGGAGGAAAGATATAAAAAATGCAGCCCGAGGAATGGCCAGGGGCCGATAACAAGGGGAGGTATAGGGCACGGCACTCGGCCCAAATGATGGCTCATTTCACAGGCAAAATACATTCCAAGAGACCATGAATTTTTGGAATTTTCCTCTTTCAAGCACCCGATTCTCACACAAACCCCCCTGAGAATGACTGTGATAGCCCACGTGTTACCGAAGGGCCCCGCTTTCATGTCGCTCCAATACAGCCAACCCGAAGGTATTAGGCACGAGATAAAAATGCGATGAGAGTGAGAACTCGTCTCATTATCTGGAATCGGAGTGCTTTCACAACGTCCAGCTGTTTTCAGAGGTAACGAATGGCGTGTTATTATCGGGTATTTATACAGCGCCAGGAGGGGCCCGGGAAACACGGCAAAACCCGATCTGATGAAAAGACAACATCATACAATCTCATCTTTATTTCTTGTAACCAGAGATAATATTCGGGAATATAATGCGTGGCCCTCACTGCCATGATGGGACTACACACACACAGATTAGGATTGCTAACCGACCCCCATCGCTCAATCGGGGGGTTCATAGAAATGTATCCAAGTTTTAGCTTTGTCCACACCATTTCTATACAATCTACAATCTGATTGTAAGCAGTGCGACAAACTAATCCCAGAGTTCAATTCGGGAGATTTTCCCGTTTGGGATTTTGATTGGACGGATATTTCTACCAGCTCAGCGCTCAGATATTTATCATTTACATTTTATAAGGGCGACAAAGGTTTGCTTTACACCTTTATGACCGGGCGAGGAGCGCTACGTCACCCGAGCAACATTCCTCAGCATGAATCAGAAATATTTCAGCCTCACCCCGATGTCTGACATAATAGTCAACTCCGGAGGAACATTCCACTTCCGAAACGGACATCCTATGCCCCCTCCCCCACCACCAACTGGACCCACAGTACCGTCCTCAGCCCCCCCAAGGACCCGGCTAGACCCATTTCCACTTCCCCCCTAGCAGACCCGGCCTCTACGGTTCACCAACCTGACCAATACTCACTTCCGACCCCACCGTCAGCCTGCGGGCCCTAAGAGCCGACCCCACCGTTAGCCTGAGGGCCCTAAGAGCCGATCCCACCGTCAGCCTGCGGGCCCTAAGAGCCCCCCCCAAGGACCCGGCTAGACCCATTTCCACTTCCCCCCTAGCAGACCCGGCCTCTACGGTTCACCAACCTGACCAATACTCACTTCCAACCCCACCGTCAGCCTGCGGGCCCTAAGAGCCGACCCCACGGTCAGCCTGAGGGCCCTAAGAGCCGACCCCACGGTCAGCCTGAGGGCCCTAAGAGCCGACCCCACGGTCAGCCTGCGGGCCCTAAGAGCCGACCCCACGGTCAGCCTGCGGGCCCTAAGAGCCGACCCCCAAACTCAGCGCTTGCCTCATTACAATGTAAGTTTTGGAGAAGTGGGAAACATTCCCTTCCAATCAGATTGCAGCGTGTGTTGTGACATTGGATATATAGATAATATTTAGAGATCTGTAAATTCTTATTTCCTTGTTATTTATAATCAATCAGCACAAAGTTTATAACGCCTCATGTAGCTGTAGCAATGTACAACATGAAAGGAACACATAAAAGAGATGACATGTTCTGTACATACAACACATCTAACAATACGACATTCACAGCCGCCACAGCTGATAGGTCTGACCGGATCCTGGAGGGGCCCCCAGACTGGCCTGACTGGCTCCTGAACTCCATCCACACCTATGGCAGAAGGTTTTAGTTTAGGAAGATGCATCCAGGCCAAAAGGCAAATTTGCCAATAATAGTTAGGGGTCAAAGGGCACCAAGTGGTGGGAGCAAAGGTCAGCTCGTTTTCACTGTCATGTGCAATACAGGGGCAGGAACGGAAGGGAATTTGTTTTCCCAGGCAATGAGCCTGTGCGGGCCCTGTGTCTGCCAGGGCCAGAGGGGTGAAAACTGTAACATAAACAGCCAAGAATGCGAGGATCAGGTGTCAGGCTTGTAACTGGCACAGACCTAACAAGAGCCTTGGGCACAGAGCTGCGTCAGGTGTACAGCACAGGCCCCGCGTACTAGATTCCTGTGCCCGCTGAGCGTAAGCTCTGTGCCCAAGCCCCCCAGATGGCCGGGCCTGGTACAGGAAAACATTTCTTTTTAGCAGCAACGTCACAGAAGAACATTTAACTTTGTAAATACTTTCCTGGCAGAGCGATTCGTTATCCGTGTGCCGCAGTCACATGCCCCCACCTACCCACCCCCGCTTGCTCACACTGATAGTTTACGCTTATAAATTGCAAAAAGCCAAGAAAAATCCCCAAACCACAACACAAAGCCAGACAAGAGACTTTTGTGCTGCAGGAAAATCAGAGCAGTGCCACTGGCGCGTTTCACTGAGCCCATTATTACTGCGGAGTCAGGAAATGACCCCAGAACAACCACGATTAGGGAAGAAGGTGAGGGCCCACTGATGCCCCTAGGCTGCCCATGGCTCTGTAGCGCCATCTAGTGCCCGGGGAAGATGGAGGACACGTTTCCCCTGGCACGGGGGGCTTCTCGCCATGCGCTATATTTGAATCTTACATTTAACACGTCTCTAAAATACACCTTGCAGATCTTTTCCTCCAATAATCACAGCTGCACACGTGTGATCTCAGCGCTAATTCTAATTAAAAGTATGCAAAGAAAACAGAGATGATTCAGGGTGGGGGTGGTAGTGGGGGTGATAGGACGGGCTGTGATCCCCCAAGCTGAGTCACCCCATCTGTAGAACTACAACTCCCAGCCACATGATGATAAGTACAAGGCTGGGGGTTGTAGTTCCACACAGGGGGTCCCAAGAGCTGACACTCAGCAGATACAATGCATCAGGTGACTGACAGCTGCTTGGGTGGGGGTGACCCATGGGTGGGGGTGACCCATGGGTGGGGGGGACCCGTGGGAAGTGGAGTGCAGGATTAGGATGAGGCAGTTGGGTTTGGCTCAGGTTAGTCGGTGAGTCACAGAGAAAGAGTTAATTCAGGCGAGGATTAACCCTTACCCTGCTGCATGGGAACCAATCCCAGTGCCGGCTTACTCAGGGGCCACACATGTTGGAATGGGCCCCAAATGGTTATCACACTGTATATATATATTTGAGAGAATTAAATCCAACATACGGGCCTGACCACATGTCTCTAAAAATTCATCAACCACAGGGGCCCCCACCAGCCAGGGGCCCCAAAACAAAAAAAGTCACTTTTATAAGGTGACACAAAACTGTCATACCAACCAACCAGATTCAAGAAGAGACCCTGATCATCTGCCAACACAGGGGTCCTCAGGGGCCACATCTGTATTCACTGAGGGACAATGCCAGAATACTCCAAACAACCCAACACCAAATTCTGAAAAGCTCCCAGGTGCCACATCAAGAGGAACAAGTTCCCTTTTCACCCTCAGATCAACCAGCACAGGGCCCCCAAGGGCCACATCATAACTCTGATCCCCAGGCCAGCCAACACAGAATCATTCAGTGGGGCCCTTCCACAGCCAAGGGCCCCAGAAGAATGTTGATCGGATCCCAAGAGACAAAGCTGTCACACCAACCAACCAGAAGTTACAAAAAGTCATAAAAATCACAAAGTGTACCCATTCAATTGTGGCCCTCAGAGGGGCCCCTGACTCACCTTCTTTGCTCTGCAGGGATAGGAGGGCATTGCTGAGGAAGCAGAGGATGAGGGTGAGGATGGTAGGGGGCGCCATGCTGGGCTCCGGGCTCCCCTCTGCTTGGAGTTCTCAGAGTTTGTGAATCCAGCTGGACTTTGTGCAGCTCATTCATCCCCGCACAGGCCACGCCCATACCCCGCCCACATCCCCACCCACCCCGCGACTCTTAAAGGCGCAGTGCCGCCTCTGTCTTTGATGGAGTTTTTGCTTTGATCTTTAACAAGTGCTACATCCCCAGAGCTCAATGCGGCCATTGTTATGTGGGATTCATTCATTCATTATACAGGGGGGGGGGGTATTATTATTATTATTATTATTATTATTATTAATAAACAGGATTTACATAGCCCCAATATATTACGCAGCGCTGTACATTATATAGGTGATATATCATCCAATCAGAGCCAGCGATTTGCCTAACCCATACACAAGGCGATAATAATCCTTGCCGACCATTATCGAGCTATTCAATGGGGCTGACCTTTCCCTTGTCTATGGTAGTGAGGGATTGAGCGGCGAAACGCGTCAGCCCATTGCATCGTATTAACGATCCCAAGCCTTCATTGGTAATTAAATGTGTGGAGGGTCCAAGATTGTGGATTTGTTCATTCTGAAGCCTCAAGATTATCCTAAGATGTGGCGGCTGCATTAGTTTTATTTTTCATGGCATTGATCCTGCCAGTAACACCTTTCTGCCTAGGGTGACAACTCTCACTCACCATGCTGTATTTTAATAGAGTTGTCACTCTAAGACAAAACCAGAACAGAGCAAGTAGGAAAAGATCACCGACCACTGATGTGCAGCAACGCCATCATACAATGGGGGCAACTCACCACCCTGCAGTGGGATGAATGGCCCAGGTCTATGATGATTGGCTATAATGCAACGCATGGTAACATGCAACAAAATGCACCCCAAAGCTGCATGCAAACTGGAATTGTCTGTACAGCCTCCTCATTGGCTGGGATGATTGTCCCCTGTGTGTGGGCAGCCAATAAAGTCGGAGTGTCAGTGGGGGTCATTCGCTGTGTCTGGGTCTCATCAGCCTCACCCAGTGACAACCATCTGACAGACAAAGGGAAGGATTGTGCCGGTGTTATCACAGAATGTTTACACACATGTCACACACATGTCACACACATGTATATAGCACAGGAAGCGGCCATCGCCGACCCCGGGCACCCAATATATCGCTGGATTAGGACCCCATCTATGAAATGTCCACCAGCTGTGGGCTCTGTGCGGCCGGTATCTGGAGCCGGCATGCCGAGCAATGATCAGAAAATGTTATAAAAACAAAAAGTGACAAAAGGTGCAAAATATTTGTACAACGCTATGGCTTCTGTCCCTCCTCAGCATTGCCCCTGGAAGTGACCCCTGACAAGGACCCCGTGCCATGCTTTCCTGCCCTCTGTCCTGCTCTGCCCCCCAATCCCTGTCTCCTGAACCAGTGACCATTATTCCTCTAGCCAACCTGCACCAAATGACCCTTTATCAACCCCCATGGGGTATCTGCCTTCCCGGGGGACCCCTTTAAATACACAGAGTGGCATATTGGCCCCCAGGGGCCACCATGGCCCTCACATCAGAAAATAAAGCCGACTTGCATGCTGAGGGAGCCGGGTCCGCAGGGCGGCCTCCTCCAACACACAGAAGCCACATGTGTTTCGTATTATCCCTGCCGAGGGAAATTTATGAAACTCGACTCCCGGCTTCTGCAGAAACTTTTCCCAACTATTAAAAATTAGAGATGAATTTGCCAGTTGTTTGCCCCGGGGGGGGGGGTGAAGGAAGATTCAGGGTTATACGGGATTCTGTGCAGCAAACTTCACCCCACAGTGCCGGCTCTGCATAAGAATCAGTCCCCGTATCAATTGTAGGATCGATAAGTGAGCTCTGATTGGAAGATCGATAACTGAGCAGCTCTGATTGGAAGATCAATAACTTAGCTGCAATCATAAGGATCAATAACCGAGCTCCAATTGGAAGGATCGATAAGTGAGCTCTGATTGGACGGAGCGATAACTTAGTTCCAATCATAAGGATCAATAACCGAGCTCTGATCGTTTGTTAATCTATCAGACGGCAGGTTGGTCATGTGATCAGGAAGTCGGTGGTACCGGCACAGGTGGGCAATCTACAGACTTGTATGGGGGGGGGGTTGGATGGAATCCTCCCCAACATTCCCACACAGCGTCTGCGCTCTGATTGGTCGATCTCCATTGTCAGATCTGAACAATAAACACACAATAAAGTGCTTAAACCTAGAAGGGCCCCGAGGGGGGGGGATGGGGGGCCCTTGTTTTGGAGGGGGATTATTTCCTGGGTGCATTCATTCCCAGTGTCCCAAGTTCTGCTGGCAGCATTCCGCCCCCATTGTCCTGAGCTGTCCCCCATGCCGGCCACTCGCTGGCCTGTGAAATGATCAGATAATTGGAGGCCGGGATGGCGGCTGAACACCACCAATGCTTGATCAATATTCTGCCCTTGTGATCAATTGAGAATTCCGATCAGATTTGATTGATCATGGCATCACATGATTTGTTCCTTGATCAATATTTACCGACATGTCCAATCAGAGGATGTTCTGTGTCACCAATATCAGCCAATCAGATTCTTCCTGCCAGTCAGCCCAGCAAAGCGTCCGTCAGAACCCATCCGTCCTCGTACGTCGCGGTCCCTGGCGTTGGATTGGCCGTCTGCAGGTTGTCAGCGTTGCTGTGTCGGCGCCCCTCCTGTTGTCTCGTTGTCACTCTCCCGTGTTACAGCTGACAGCGCTGGAGCCTCTCCGGCTGCTCGGTGACGCTCGGCTGCAGACTCCACACTGCGCCGAATTCCTGAGCGCGTTTTGTCATGTCGGTGAAGAGAAAGAAAACAGTGGGGGCCCCTGACTTTGGGTTGGACCCCAATCTATGGGGGCCACACCACACACACAGGACAAATCTAGAAATATCTCAAGAAAAAGGTAAAATTATTTCTGAATGTTGCTGGTGACATCATATTCACCCCAACATTACCGCAGAGGGTTGGTGGTGGTCACATGACTGCCGGCATTAGGGGTAAGGGTAAAGGTGGAGTTTTCCATTTTTGTTGCCTCCAATCATAGTGATAATCGTTATTTATCTTCCTCACCAATATCCTCCAATCACATTGTTTGTTTATTCTTTACCCAATTATATGAAACTTTGCCCCATCCAGGGCCACAATTGGCCACTAAGGATTCCCCCCCATCAGCTAACGTGTTGTCACCCCCACAAGTGCAGCTTCCAGTTATCAATATTTCGTTCCAGTTGTCACCTGATTGACTTTCCTAAAGATGAGCAAATTTGTGAACATTTACTTCTTGCAAAATTTCAGAAAATTTTGGTAAAATTTTGATACCCTGATAAAATCAACTGCAGTCAATGGGAGGGCAAAATAAAAGCTTTGTAGCTTTTGTAAGCTTTGTATTTTATTTTCAAGGGCACATTGGGCTCCCGGGGGTGGCAGAAACTCGTTTTACCCCGGCACCATGTTAGACACATTGTAATACCCAGAGAGCATTGTATTGATCGCCTGTTTGGTGCCCATTTGTTGTAATATTTGTCCAACCATATAACGCCAATTCTACCCCTTACCACAAGTTTAGGGCTTGGGGGGAGCAAATCTGGCAACTGCCCAGGACCCCCATCTTCTCCAGGGGCCCCATCCCCATGCCCTTAATACCCCCTGAACCCCCTGGCCCATGGAACCTGTAGGATCCCCCAGCGTAACCCCCCCATAAAAAACCTCTGCTGCTTTTTGGAAAGTTCACAGTGAAAGATCACTCGTGGTCTCACCTTCCTATGGAAGCCATATGTAGCCCGGGCCTGGTGTACAAGGGGGCATTAATATTTATGACTGCTCCATCGATCCTGCCATTAACAAACGCCTCTACATATCAATCGTGATTGTACAAAGTTATCACATCGAAGAAATAGAAATGTGGCCGTGATTGCAGCGATCACCCAAAAAGTCAGTCGGGTACAAACGCCGTCCAATGCAGCGCTGCATTCTTCTTCATACGTCCATGCGAATCGCCCGTGTGCGCGCCATAACAGGGCCCATATATGAGCGTTGTCCATATTTCTTATAAAATCATCGGTGAATGAAACTTTCCAAAAATTCACACAAGATATAAAAAGTATCAAACAGGAAAATGTTCCATCTGGTAATCAGTAAACTGGCCCCTATGTCTGCATGTCGGGGTGCATGGGGTGCACGATGTGCGAGTGGTTTGGGGTGCACCCAGTGGGCCTCATGAAGAAGTGTAAATTTGGGGGAAAGGATCGGGGGCAATGTTTTAGTTTCATGGAAGAGAAATGAAGAATCGGGGACTCAACAAATACAAATTGTGATAATTGGCCCCCCAGATCTGCACATTCCCCGGGTCCCTTCCCAGGGGCCACCATATGCTCAGGGAACACACAGACAGAAATGTGTCACATGAACAGCGGGAGCAATTCTGGCAGGATCTGGGTCCAAACCCACCGGGCCCAGCCATGCAGCCTGGCTAATAAGGCTAATAAGAGGCCCTGTCACTCAGTCCTGGACCCCCGATATTGAGGGTCAGGGGCTCCTCTTACACCAGGTCCCCCTAAAAGGGGTTTTATTTTGGGGGGGTCTTCTTGCAAAATCTGAGCTTCTGATAACATTCGCAGCCCTTTCCCATTCCCACAAAGGGTTAATAATGACCCACGCTACACAAAAAGTTCTTTATTTAAAAAAAAATTTCCTTTTTAAATAATCTTTATTAATGTCCCCAGAAGTGACGACGACCTGAGATACGGATCCATTATTGATGAGGACGACCTGACCCCGGCACTGATCGTTATAGAAATTTGGTGAATTACCGTGAAATTCCCAACATGGGAGAAATAAAAGTCATGAAATCCATTCCTTGGCCCTGCATGGCTCATCCCTCCAAAGACACAACTCATAGGTGGCGGCCTTTGGCTCATACTGACCATTATTTACCCCATTGCCCTGATTGAGCGGCTGGGAGTCGGATTGGTCGGTTGCTCGGCCGCCATTCTCAGAATTTGGACCCTTTACGGATCTATACGGATTTATTGGACGTCTTTCTGCACCAATCCCAGGTCAGCCATGGTGGCAAATGGCCAATTAGGGGGTCAGTTTACGCTGTCACAATAAATCAGCTCCCTCTGCTCTGGGACTGTAAATCTGCCCAGGAACTGCAGGGAATTTTCCGCTTTGTGGACACAAATGAGAAGCAAACATTTGGGAAGAGTTCAGGGGCGGCCGTGTCTAATTCAGACATGTGTGTACCGGGGATTGACTACACGTGCAGGGTTTCTGGGGCTTAAAATTCATCTAAATCTAAAACAAAAATTACAGGGACCCCAGTCAGGTTTTTAGAAAATTCCTCCGACTGTCCTGGAGACACAGCAGAGAAATGAACGTTGTCACCAGAACTGCTGTCCCCACTGGACAGTTTGCTCTTACTTCCTGTTCCGGTGACAACTGTAACATTTGGATTTGTCTTTACTACCTTACTCAGTAGAGGTCTCAGGTCTGGTAGGGGTCTGTGGGGCGGTCTCTGGTCTGTGGGGGGGAGGTCTCAGGTCTGCAGGGGCGTCTCAGAACTTTTGGGGCCTCTTTAATCTGTGGGGGGGTCTCAGGTCTTTGGGAGGCTCTCAGATCTGTGGGGGTCTGCGAGGGGTCTCAGGTCTGTGGGGGGGAGGTCTCAGGTCTGCAGGGGCGTCTCAGAACTTTTGGGGCTCCTAAATCTGTGGGGGGGTCTCAGGTCTTTGGGAGGCTCTCAGATCTGTGGGGGTCTGCGAGGGGTCTCAGGTCTGTGGGGGGATCTAAGGTCTGTGGGGGATCTCGGGTCAATGGGAGTCTATGGGGGGGTCTCAGGTCTGTGGGAGTCTAGGGGAGTCTGTGGGGGGGTCTCAGGTCTGCAGGGGGTCTGTGTGTGGGGGGGTCTAAATCCTCGCAGCCCAGAATTAGATACATTCTAGGGGCAGGTGAGAGCGAAGCTCCGCCCACTCCCACTCTTCACTTTCACTTTATCCTGAGCAAACATTTCATAGAGCGGAGTCATGACATTCCGGCACCGACCTCAGCCGCACCCCCACCTCCACCACCACCACCGCCGCCGTGTAGGAAATGCCACAGATAAAGATGGTAACCACAAAACAGGCCCAAACACCCCACAGTCACCCTGGAGACCGGCACAGAGGTGACTCCACCAGGATGAGGTGTCATTCCGTTCAGGGCGGATTTCTCATCGGGTTAATCATTCAACCAACCAAATAATGACTACAGGCCCATCATATTCAGGGCCCCACCTGTGTGTGATAGGGCCCCACAGCAAAGCCAATGAGGGGCCCCTGCTGGATCTCAATCCTGGAGGTTTTTCCTCTTCATCCAGAACTTGGCTTTGTAGGAATCATACAAGGGCCCCTGAACCCCCCATAGTACAACTCATACAGACGGGCCGATCTGTGCCACGCTGGAGTTAGGCATTGGTGAGCCCCTAATCTGAAATGTGTGGGCCCCATAATAAGGCATTGGAGGGCCCCTTAATAAGGCATTGAAAGGCCCCATAAAAGGATATTAGTGGTCTATAGCCAAACACTGGTGGGCCCTTTAGCCAGGGCCTGCTTGGCCTGGTATGGCCAGTCACCGTCTTCTCTGATTTGACGGCTGTGATTCATCATCCCAGGTACAGGACAGGTACTCTTCAATCCTGGGCACCCCAGCCTCTGAAGGTGAGGCCTCCCCTCCCCCATGCACAGAGTCTTGTAGTAAGACAGGGCCTCTTTACAAGAAGTATCCTGATAATAACAGATAGCAGTGTCCCCGGTGTCCCTGGAGATGGCAAATTACAGACCAGAAACCTTAGCAGTCACATCTGTCAGCTGTAACCTGAGCGGATGGTGATGGACATATCAGGGTTGTCATTGTGGCCCCCGGGGACCCATCCCCAGTCCCCTACATATCACTGGACCACCAAATGATCAGAATCCAGGGGGGTTCTTAGGAGATAAAAACTGGAAAAAAGTTTCCAGCAATTCTGATTATTAAATCTTAAAATATTGTAGAGGAATACCCGGGGGTCACACACCGACTAATCAGTGACCTCCAGCAGATGCCAGGCAGTTATTTTTGTTTTTTCTGTTTTTGTGTTATTTGTCAGGGAAGGTAATCCTGTGGAAATGGAGGCTGGATGGGCCAAGAGGAGGGCGGGCGGGCCGAGGGGGGAGGGTGTGGGCCATAATTATGGCTTGTAGGAGACAATAAGGAAAGCTGAGAATTATTGGCTAATAGGAAGTACTAATATTCTCCAACAAGTGTCCCCTGTAGAGGTGGCCACTGTGACCCCGCCCGGGCCCCTAATCCCCAGGGCCCCTGCAGACTCTCATGGCAGACAATTTCACACCAGTTAACCCTCTAATTCCTCATTAACCCGGCCGCCATCCGAGGAGAGACGTACAGTAACCAATCGGTGCTCAGCACCAACGCAGCTTCCACTCACCTCATTGGTCGCAGCGATTTGGGAAATGTTAATCATACAAAGCATTGATTAATAATATTGATTATTGGTGAACATTCATTGGTTTTAATGGTAATTGATACAGATTGATTAGTATTGATTAGTATTGATTGGTGAACATCGATCAGTATTGATTCCTTATTGAGGAGTATTGATTGATATTGGTGAACACTGATTGGTTTTGGTCAGTTCTGATTTTTATTGATGAGCATCAGTGAGTATTGATCGGTATTGATGAATATGAATGATTATTGATAAACATTGATTGAGTATTGATTATCATTGATTAGTATCGGTGTCTATTGATTCCTATTGATCAGTATTGGTATTATTAATTATTGATAAACATTGAATGGTACTGATGGTTATTGATCGGTATTCATGTCTATTGATTGGTATTGATCATCATTGACTCCCATTGGTGAATATTATTGTTGATTATCAATAATTGGTATGAACATTGATTGGTATTTATCAGTATTGAGTAATAATGAATACTGATGAATATTGATTGGTACTAATGGTTATTGATCAGTATTGATTCCTGTTGACGGGCATTGGTGAGTAATATTAGTTATTGATCAGTATTGATTCCTATTGATGGGTATTAGTGAGTAATAATAGTTATTGATCAGTATTGATTCCTGGTGGGTGAGTATTAATAATTATTGATCAGTATTGATTCCTATTGATCAGGTCATTGGTGAGTATTATTAATTATTGTTCAGTATTAATTCCTATTGACGAATATTCCGGGGCCGATCCACTCGTATTATTGGACGCTGATCACTGACCCCTATGATCCATAATCCTGATTGTACGATGTGTGCCTTCATTTTCTGGTCCCTTCATTCTCCGCAGGGTTGTCAGCGGCCATGAGCACCGTCAGCCACACACAGCACAATCCTATCTTCTCTGTGAAGCTGACAGGAAGGTGTCAGGAATTGATTGGATGGTTGGGGACACCTCACATGGGTCTGTTATCTGGGAGTCCTAAGCACATTCTACATGTTTGCTGTCCCATATTTGCAGGGATGTGATGTACATACAGAGGCTGTGCTGGGTCTCTTGCTGGGAGTTGTAGTTCTGCACTGACTTCTGTGGCTTTGTAGGCCTTTGTAGAGCCCAGGCCAGACTGCAGGAGACTTCAAGAGCCTGCAGGTAAGTGACAGAAGAATACTGGAGAACCCCGGCAAATGCTTCCTATTACTGGAGACACCGACCATTACCAGACCTCAGGACCTTCATTCTGGGCCCGGCTTTGGTACCCAGAGTCACATGACCAGTATTCTTTACCTGGAGCTTTCTTCAACTCTCACCCCCCAATCATCATGGAGGTGACACCAGTGCAGGAAGTGGGCATTGTAGGGGGAGGGGGACACAATGAATAGACGGTCACATAAAGCCCAGGTGAGGGGCGGTGTTGGGGGAGGAGGAGGATGTTGTAAACCCTTTATTATTGTAATTTGCAACCTTATAGGACCGCTGATCACATGATGAGCCGGTAGGGAAGAAATAACCCCAACATGTGCCCCCTCCCCCCCAACAAGTTCATTCCCCTAGTGGTGGTGCATTGAGGTGCAAGGAGGATTTCCAGGAAAAAATCTAATTTACAATATAAAACCAAAACATTTTCACTCTGTGTCACCATCACAGAGATTCTTCTTCACTTCCTGTCCTGGTGACACAACAGGAAGTGAGATGTCTTCAAAGTAAGAGCAAAGCCGGCTGTCCTGTCACTTTGGAGTAGAGTTTGTGGGATGCAATGATCGGCCCCGGGCCCTATTACTGGGGCCCTATCGCTGGGCCATTTAAACATTTGCTCCCTGAACTCTCCCCCCCCGGCTGGCACAGTGTGGACGGAGCAAGGCATTCTGGGAGATGTTGGCAGGGAGTTTCTTCAGTCAAGTGGGGGCGTCAGGTCGGAGTGACCCCATTTATATTCTGGGCCCCTGGTGTCCGGTGATGGGAAACAGACAAAAGGTCGACCCATCCAAGAATAGATTTCAGCGTTTTTCTGCTTAGTGATTGGCCGGCTTCCTTCCTGAGAGTCTCCCTCCTCCCGCTGCAATGTGGTGAACAGCCATCCAACGCACAGACTGAAATAAAGGTAAATCCTGAGATTCTGATATCCCGGAGTCACCGACCTCTCTGAGGATCCCAGCACCGGTCATGGCACCGCCCCCAGCCTGTCATTGGCTAATGAAGGAGCAGCGGCAGACCGATGAGGTCCCCCGTCTGCTCTCACAGCCGGTTTATTTTTCTGGTACCGCAGGGAGCCGATATGACGACCAATCTCTGTACTTCTATTGGCTGCATTTCATTTTTAGGTGTTCTGTCCCCCCCCCGGTACATGTATGTGCCTGTCATGGGGTGGGGGGCCCCTGTACATGTACAGACGGGTGGGGACACAGTGCTGCGGGTGACACCTAACTGCACCGTGCCGGTCTGTCACACAGCACATTCACCCTGGCACGTTCACACAGGATGGGGGGTGACATGTCCAGACACGGTGTGTGTGGGGGGGGTCCTGTGCTGTCTCCGTGTTACACACGTGTGTGCGGTGAGGCGGGGGCTTCCATAGAATCCCCACGCATAAAGAGGACCTGTCACCATGCACTCTGACAGTCTCATATTTCACAAATCTCCACCTTTTATCATTAGGAGCCGTCCTAGAACTCCAGGCAGTGACTATAAGCTGATTGGTCTGCTGCAGGCAGGAGGAAGCATTTCCTCAGTCTCTTCTCCTCCAGTGATGAGCTGGGGCTGATCTGTGTCAGACATTTGTGAGTTAGCGGTGACCCCAGGTGATGGTGGATTCCTTGGCGGATCTGGTGACAGGTCCTCTTCCCCCCCCCCTGTATTCAGTCACCTCTTCTTCCTGTGTGCAGCGCAGGTGTCAGGAAATCCATTGGCGGAGCTCTTTGTAGTTCTCTGAGCCCCCCGGCCTAATTCTTACCTTCCAATGGCAGCTGTCCCGGGAATGTGTCACCCAGACACAGCTGTATTTAGGGGGAAGCAGCAGCTGGCGCGCCACCATCAAAGGGGGGCACATCCTGCCACCCCCCCAATATCTAACCGGGGTCACCATATGTTGGCCATATTGGGCTGAGCTGTGGTCACCAGACTTCAGTGCCATGGAAGAGGACCTGTCATCAGATGTACCCCTCCAGGGATTTATTACCCCACATAGAGATCACATGATACCCCCCGACTATTCCCCTATCTCTCCTGAAGGACGGCACCATCTTTGTTCTGGCATCTTCCCAATGGTTGTCTATATGGTGACCCCAAGAAGTGGCTCCAGAAATGCCGGGGTGACCCCTGGAGAGGGTAAGTTGCCCTTCAGACCCAGCGGCCGTTATTTAAAGGTAAATCACCGCCTTATCAGAACAAACATTGCAATTCATCCAAACCGCCATCCTGAGTTCACCGCACGGCGCCAGGGACCGCTGACCTCCCCATATCTTCTACAAACTTCCTGAACTCACTCCAGGTTGCTGTGCATCCTCCATGCACCTGTACACAAATCTCCATTATTACAGCACAGGACAATGGGGGTCAATCCCCCCATCAGTCTCTGGGCAGAGGAGCTGACACTCTAACAGGTCACATTTTATTGTTTCCGGTGTCAGATTTATGGTTCTGTCCATTCCTCGCCGTATAGTCATCGTTCGATTTCCCGGCAGTCCCTGGGGGGTTCGGTGTAGTAAAACGATAATTGTCGGTGATCGGGTTAGAAGGATCACTGGGGGGGAGGGGGAACTCGTAAACTGGCTGACACATTGGATGACAAGCTGCTGCCCTGGGGACAAAATGTACAACATGGGGGGAGGGGGAGGAGCACCCAGGATAAATTATTGGGTGCCAAAACACCATCCAACAAAGGCAAAGGCCACAACCTGGCCCATCATCCGACGCTGGGGATCAATACAACCCCCGATGATTATTGATCAGGATACAGAATATGGAATACAGGAAACCGACACGTCCCGGGTGGCCGCAGCTCCTTCCTCAGGGCTGGCAATGACACAACTGATATATAATATAGAATATACACGGCTGGGGCTCAGGACTTCACCTATGGTCCCCCTTCTCTCCTTTAGGGTCCCATCTAGTCAAGGGTCCTACCCTTCCAGGTTCCCAACCTCCTCCAGGGTCCCTAAATCCTCCAGGGCCCCCCAATGACAGATTGGCTGGGGGTGCAGGGGGCCTGGGGGGCTGTTGTGTGTTGGTTGGTGGAATGGTGTGGATGGGGCCGACATATCGGGAGCTCTGCGTTACATTTGGGGTAATTTCTGGTTCACCTTGCGGCCCGTATGAGGGGGTTCTCTGGCCTCACCCTTACACTCTGTGTGAATGTCACCGTCAGGTACACGTCAGGCCGGTGAATGTCAGAGGCAGATAAAGGAAATGTGGAGATAAGAGGAGGCTGAGGAGGAACCGCAAACATCAAAGTGGAAGCCGAGGAGCGCTGAACATCAAAGGCCGCAGGAAAAAACTTTATCTAAAACAAACAGTGGCCTAACCACAACATGGGGGGGGGGGCAAGGGCCCGGCTATTTATAACACCGAGAGATCCGTATCTGGGGTGGCTTCCTGCGTATCCAGGGGCCTCTGACTGCCATGGGGGCCCGGTGACCACAAAGTCCCATTTCCCCTTCTTTTTGTGTCCCCAGAGTGTTTGGATTCCAAAAATGTTGAGATTTTTCGGAAATTTTAGATTTCCTTTTGGAACAAAAGAATTTCCCCTGAGGGGCCACAGACAGAAATAAAAACCTGACAGGGGGTCTTACCCCTTCTATATTTCGGGGTTTGGATACCATGTGGGGGCCTCATTCCCTGGTGAAGGCGCAGAGTCAGGGGCCCCCTGGAAGCTGCTGGGCTGTCAGGGTATTTGTCTCTCGCAGGGGGCCGCCGCCGGGGTCCCTAATCCCCCTGCCTTATCGGGGGCGACCTCTGAACTTCCTGTTTGTGTATCCAGGGGACGGTCGTCAGGGGCCGGGTGGTGGGACAATGCGGGCCAGGATGGGGACTCAGCCAGAAGCGGGGGCCCATTCACCGGATAAGCCAGCGGCTTTGGGGGCCATTGTGTGCCAACAAAAACATCGCTGAGCCCCTCCCAGCATGCATTGCGCCACCCGCCTCATTCCAGAACATCACATGACTGGCAGCTCACCCCCGCCATGGGTGCCGGGCATGGAATGAACCCTGAGAATGTTGGGGGGGGGCCAGCACAGAGGTCCCCCCCCCCCACAAGGAGGAATCACCCCAAAATAATCCCGAGGGGAACGTTTTAACAATTTTATTTTTGCCAAAATTTCCATAATTACCAAAAAATATTAAACCTCCCATGGTGCATTGCAAATACTCTGCTCTGATTGGCTCCTCACAGATTGGTGTGCTTCTAACTCTTACGCAGTGTTCTCAGCTCCGCCCACCTCTACAGAACCCCCCCCCCCACTCATTCATGCGGAGGTGTTCTGTAGTTCTAACACATTTCCTGTCCTAGTGTGACAACATGCTACAGTGAAGTGAGCGTTGTCACCCAGGACAGGAAGTGTTCCGCTGGCGGGATCTCAGGACATTTTGGGGTGGTGGTTTTGCCGCAGTTGCACCTCAGATTTGGTGTCTTGTATGGGGCTGGGCGGTTTTGGGGGCATCCACCCCCCGCTACCTGTCTATGGCTGTCTCATTGGATGAGGTTGGGGGTCATGTGACACCAACAGCGGGATGGACAGCAGTGCCCCCCATTGACCTTGGCGGAGATGGGGGTGAGGTGTCCCCGAGCCCCCCATTTTTTTTTTTATAAGTGATGACCCCCCCGTGTCCCCCCGTTATGTGCGGGGACACCGTGTTCCCACAATCTGGTCATGTGACTGCGGCCCCGGAATGAAGCGCCTAAAGAGAACCTGTCATCAGATGTATCGGTGCTGTGTCTATTACCCTCGGAGGTCACATGACCCCCTGACAATGCATTGCTCTCCAGGAGGACGGCACTATCTCTGCTCAGGCATCACGCAGGGTCACTGCCACTTCCTGTGATTGGATACAAAGTTACAGTGATCACTGGGGGAGACTGAGAAAATTCTTCCTCCTGCCTGCAGCAGACTAATGACATCTCAGCCTAGTCACTGACTGAAGGTCATAAGCGATCTATTAAAGGCCAAGCTTTCCTGAAATACGAGACTGTCAGAGCACAGAATTCCTGAATATCCAATATTCTACATTTAGTGACATCGAGTTTTCCAGCAATGTCGGACGTTTCCTCCGTCTGAGGCTATCTGGGCCAGCTGCCAGTGTTACCCCAGAATCTGCCCCGGGGTGGGGTATAGCCCAGCTTTGTATGGTGGGGGAGGGGCGGTGTCACCCCCATTATTTACCCACGACATCATTTCCATGGCGCAGTCGATGGTTATTCCAGACGTTGGGAATGCTCGGCTCCCCTCCCCCTCCTCGCACCTCATCAGACGCCCGGCGCAGACATTAAATGACTTTCCAAGACCCCAATCACACGTGTGTGCGTGTCCCCCTGTCCGCGTGTCCCCCTATCCGCCCCACCCAATGGAAGATTTTCATACATCGGCGGAGGCCTCCCGTAACTGCCAATCTGCAGCAGCTGGAAAACTTACAAGAACTGGTCATGTGATCGCCACTGGGATTCATTGTAAGGATCAGCAACCCAAAGCAGTGAGGACCTGTCATCTCTCCCCCATGTGACCTCTCGGTGACAGGTCCTCTTTACATGGTGCAATGCTGGTACTTGTGGTTCATCAGGGGGGATGGGAGTCTGCAATTAACACCCCACTGTGGGGGGGGGGGGGGGGGATTAATAAACACCCCTCCCCCGGGTGATAATGGGGGAATTGTTTGGCATTCACAGCCAATAATGAGCTTCTGGCTGGGTGTAAATATTTCACTCCACATTCATCACATTCATGCCTCTGCAGGGTCTGACGTCTTATTAGGCAGTGAATGTTATATGTGAATCCAGGAATCGGATGAATGTTGTGTGTATCTTCTCCTCTATATAAAAGGAAAGAGGTGAATCTATTTGGCAATATGAAGGCTCCGGCCTGGTCCATGGGCGCTCTGCAATCTCTAATTCCCCAAATACCCGGCAATGGCTGAGCTCTGGGGCCCTGACCAGCACTCTGATGTCTCCTCCTATCAGTGGCCCCTTATTTCTACAAATTGCGTGGCCCCTGAGACCTCGGTTGCATGGATCTTATGTCCCCTCTCAGCGGCCATATTAATTATCACCCCCAGGGGGCTCCTTGTCCCATCTATGAGGAGCACTTACCCTGATTGCCTCCTGTGGGGGCAGAAGGGGCCCCAGATAGGCAGCTCCCAGGGGGCCCCAGCGGTTTAACAAGCCGATAGCCATAAATCTGCCAATAAGCAGCCACTGTCCCCTCCCCCGCATCAGACAATCATCATTACTGAACAATTAGGAATCCTGGCTGCTGATTGGCTGAAGGCTGAGTGGCCGGACTGGTCCAGGTGTGTCACCCATTGTCGGGTCAGCGGGGTCACTGATTGACAGGCCGGGGAAAGGACAAAGTGGATCTGGAAATGACGCTAATTGGGGGGAATTCATCTGACCTGCAGGGCGGCGCTGCCCACTGGTGGGGCCATAATGGTGCCCGAAGGGCGTTTGGACTTTCAAGCAAAATCTGAAGCCACCAGAGGGGCCCTATAGGGCCAACGTTGGCTCCATCCACCAATAAATTGGCCATTACCCCATCAGGAATCAATGGGGGTCACCCACCTCCTGCCCCCTCCAATCAGGACAGCAGGAGATGAAACAAGAATAAGTCCCCGGTGATCGGCAGAATTGGAGAATGACCGGACGGCGAATTTATCTCACAGACCAGGAGGTGAATGTGCCGCGTGATCAGCCAATCAGGTGCAACCGGGACATTCACATCACAGAGATCACCGTGACCCCACAGAGCCAGGGCCCACAAATCTGTTCATGGGGGTCCCCTGGGCTGCTGACAACTCAAAGGAGAATTCAATACTTCCTGTGGTGTCTCCAGCACAGGAAATGACATTTATTTGTTATAATGGAGGCCAGGCCGGGGTTCTAACCCAGCTAAGATAGCATTGCCCTTGGGAGATCAGACATCTACCCCCCCCATCCCCCACCCTGGGAATATTTCACCCCCAGGGGCAACAAACTCCATGCAGCTCTCAGCCCTGATGATAAATTCCTGAACATTGAGCTGCGATGAAGGGAAACTGATTGGATGGATTGGGGGGGGCACGAAACCAGCTGGGTGACCCCTCTGCCATCTGACACCCCATCCCTGACCACCAAAAATATTGGCACATTATAAGATGCCCACCATGGGGCTCCCACCACCCAGTGCCCATTATGAGGGGTCCCCACTATCCCTGTGCGGAGTCTGTACACCTGATGTGGTCCCCATAGGGTGCGGGGTTCTGCCATTTTGGATTTTGTGCTCTGTTTTGCCCGGAGTTCCCCCTTAAGCTGGGAGGTAATTGGAGGATCCAGCCAGCAGTCTGGCTGAAGCTCCCTCCAGGCCGGGGACACCAGGGATAGGGGGAGGGGTGATGGATGGGACAGGGGGACACCCTGCGGAGTGCTCCAAGCCCCAGCTCATGAATGGGGGGGCATTGTGTGCCAGGAAGGTGATGGATGATGGAGGGGCAATTCTCAGCTCTCTCCGGGGTGTCCCCATTATAAGAGAGGTGACCCTATAATTGTATTCTGATCAATCATTCCGATACTTTGTGTCCCCGGCAGGAAATCCGATTTATAATTAAAGGGGGAGGGGGGCAGAAAATACAAAAATCATTGAAATCACATTGTGGGGGAATTAAAATTTGAGAGTTTCCCTAAAACATCAATTATCCCCCCCCCCCACCCCAGCAGTCACCCCCTTCCCCAATTCCTGAGAAGCGTCACTCCTTCCCTCAACAGGGGGCACCCCATTGGGTGAGGCCTCTATAAAAGTTGGGGATTAGAGACTCCAGGGACCCCCATAATGAGCTGGGTGATTGGATAGCCTCCCCCTCTCAGGGCGGGGGGGTTATTTGCCCCCCTTTTAATCCCCACAAGGAGATAAATGTAATCCCATTACCAGCACAAAGTACAAAATCCTTTAATGACAGAAAAACAGAAACCCCCAGCACTGATAGAGGGATGCATTGCAACAAGAAAACACAATCCAAAAGATGAATCATTCACCTGGAAACTAAGGAACAATGTCTGTTCATCTCATTTATGTCCTCCAGATTCATACAGAGCCCTGGGGGCAAATCAATATATTGTATGATGGCTCACTGCCACCCCCACTGGTCACACTGTGTACTACAGGCTGCATCAATACCATCTGCTGGGCTGACACCTGATTGGAGGATGAGGTGGATTGGGGGCCCCAAACTGTAATCTTCATCTATAAAAATTGGAGCTGAACCCCTCAGCACGCCCAGAATTGGTATTCAGCCCCATAAAGCCCTGCCGGGGTCTCCCCCACTATCAGTTCCAAAGCACCGAGAGGTACGGCGACTATAAAGGAAGGAAAATTCCCCACAGACCTCCGGGTGTATAAAATGTTGGAAACCACCCGGGTGTAAAAAAAAAAAAAATGCTGGAAACCACCCGGGTGTATAAAATGCTGGAAACCACCCGGGTGTATAAAATGCTGGAAACCACCCGGCTCCTGATTACCATGGGGGGGTAAAATCGGCACCACACCAGCCGTGTTTATAAAAATAACATTTATTTCTACAGAACACAAAAATAAACTCACACAACATAGAAATATAAAAATCCTGACAAAGACAAACTTTTTTTTTGTTTTTTGACGTCTCATTTTTGGAACAATTTCCTTCACTTCCAGTTCTAATGTTGTCACCGGGACAGGAAGTGAAAGCAAAATCCTAGTGACCCCCCAGTGTTTCCCATTTTCTGTGAATCTCTTCTTCCAGTCCAGTGATTGGACATGGGGAGGGTCACATTCACCTCTCCGGGAGATTACCCCACATTCATAGGGTCACTGACTGATTCTAGGGTGTCCCCGATCCCTCTTTCCCCCCATGCTGGTCCCATAAAACGAGGACCGGTCATGTCTGTGGTTCTGGAATATTCCTCCATCGTCCTCTCTTCAGAACTTTTCACCCGAGTCAATTCCTTCTTTTTAATTGGTCATTAAAATTCACCAAAATCTGACCCCGGGGACTCAGAAAGGTCACCGACCTCTGCAAGGGAAACGATTGATAGATTATCAGTGCGAGAATGGGAGCCAATCACAGAACGATCTGATAGAACTGGGGACACATTGACCCCAATGTACAGAAATCTGAAATAAAAGACGATTGACCGGCACAGACAAATCGTACAATTATTTTATTGGTGCCGGCAATCAGGGGATATCAGGACCGGGAAAATATCGATACCTGGGGACGGTCAGCCAGTGTGTTCCCGGGTTCCAGCTCCGCCCCTTTCTATGAGTTCACTTAAAGTCCCGCCCCTTTATGTGAGCTCACTACAGCCCCACCCCTTTATGTGAGCTCACTACAGCCCCGCCTCTTTATGTGAGCTCACTATAGCCCCGCCCCTTTCTATGAGCTCACTACAGCAGCAGTGCAGAATCATGTGACAGGAGGCTGTAGTCCTACTCTAGAGGGGAGCTGCAGCTCATTTATCATGGCATTAAATGTCACTCGTCACAATGATAATGGGATTCTGCAACACATACAGTCCTATGGACTTGTACACAGGTATAATGACAGGTCCCATTACGGGCCAACTTCCCCCAGTTCCTGGACGCTCTCTATATTGGAAAACAGACTGTAGTTGGACGTAGGACAATCTTACAATGGGGAATCCAGCAGCAGATGGCCATTGACCAATCAGAAGCTGCAATCTGCCCCCCCATTCATCGGACCCATTGGTGTTGCTGCGCCCCCTCCAGGTGTTTTCCTGCGTCACGTTTCATCTCTGCGGAGAGTTTCACCCTGAGCCAAACATTCATAGAGCAGGTGAGGTTGTGGCGGGGATGACTGCTCCCCATTGTGCCGGGCCAGCTGACACCTGTGCCGGATCTATATTGGTGCCGAGACAGAACTGCTCTTTGTGCTGAACCCTCACCGGGCCGGCAGGTCACTGGGGCAGCAGCTGTATGGTGACAATAGGGGACTATGCTGAGGACCCTGGGGTTTAGGATGAACTCCTCGAGGGGTCCTGGAGGTGCTCCGGTCTCATCCTACAGTGGGCCATATATTAGTAAATGCATGCGGGAGGGAAGGGGGGTTTATAGAAGCCCCTTCAACCCATCCCAGACCTCACAATGACCCCTCATTACCTGGAAGCAAAGACATGAATATATGTAGGCCAAGTCTGCTGTAAAAACATTGTGGCCCCGGAGCTCACAAGGGCCCCGGTAGTAAATTTACCTCTGCGTGGGTCAGCGATGGTCAGGACTCCGCCCCCTGCGCCATCTGGCTGGTGATCTGTGCGATCCAATCCTCCTTCTCCTTTCTAAACCCAAAAGACAAATAAAAAGAACTCAGATGGGGCCACAGAGCCCAGCTGGGCCACTCAGACAATGAGGGATATCCCCGACACTTACTCGCTGGGGGCCTGCAGGACAATATCACAGCTCAGGCCCAGGTGGTTCTGTGTGAGACGCAGCAAGAAGACCGGACTGGGCAGACCCAGAGCTTTGGCTTTCACCCGGTCAGCTTTCACCCGTCCTCGCCGGGCGTAATCCGTCACCAAGAAGCGTCCTGTGCTGGGGGCAGAAAGGGTTAAATGCCAGGAGGGCCAGAAATAAATCTAATGAATGGCAGAATATTAGGGATTATCCTCTGACCCCTCCTCCAATAAATCAATGCAATTGCATTGTAATTGTGTACATTAGAAGCTGCAGCAATTATATAGACCCCACCTCATTCCCTGGCATCATTTAGCCCCTCCCCTGCTTGGATTTTATTCATGGCAGCTTGGCACCCCCACCCGGACTCCGGCACACTCACTCCGTTTTGTTGGACAAGAGCAACAAGTCACTAAAAAGATGGAGGTAAATGGGTTTGGTGGTCAGGCCGGGCCGATGTCCGGCTCCCAACTCCTGGAAGAATATCTGGACCAGTTCTCCATGATGGATGAGGACGCGGCTCCTGGAGATGAGAGGAACGGACTACAGGGAGGGAGAGAAGAGAATTAGGAGGATCTCCGATATATATTCGTTCCCATTCATATCGAATAAAATGATTTATTATAAAGTGGACCTGTCATTTCAGATCAGGACGTGACCCCATATGACACCTGAACAAAGATGGTGCCGAGGACAGTATGCTGCACTCTACAGACAGGTCCACTTTATGGCTGAATTGTAGTGATGGCATACAGTGCAATGGTGAGAAGGAAAGTGATCCGATCACTGCCTCACCTTTGTGTTCTGAAAGTCCATCCGCTTCTCCAGCAGAACCAGCTCCTCGGTCTGCATCATGCTGCGCACCCCCTCGTTACACTGCGACACAATCTGCACATACGATAGCGGTCACTGCGCCATACCAGAGGCTACACAGCAACATAGAACATTCCAGAAAGAAGCTACAAACTCCTAGTTGATGGATTTATATAACGCCAACATATAACGCAGCGCTGTACATTAAACAGGGGTATGAATACAGCAAAGCCGCTCAGCATTCTGCATGGACGCAGCTGGAATAAAACTTTCTATGCAAAATAAATAAATATCCTATAATGGTCCGATTCCAATTCGTTATCAGGACCACTGACGAAACCCACATTGCATGGGACCTCACCTGGCCACACCCACATTGCATAATTAGGACCTCACATGGCCACACCCACATTGCTTCACTGACCACCTACTTGGCCACACCCACATTGCATAATAAAGGCCTCACCTGGCCACACCCACATTAAACAGTCCACCTACCTGGCCACACCCACATTGTATATTTAGGACCTCACTTGGCCACACCCACATTTCATAATTAAGACCTCACCTGGCCAACCACGGACACAGCGTTCCTGATAGAAGACGCCATACTGGAATCACTCTGAGCCAGCTTCCGGATATTCTGAGAAGAGGATAAGGATGATGGATTGCCATAACACTGGCTACTTGCTGGCTTACTGTGTACCGGCTACTTACCTCCAGGAGGATCTTCAGCCGGGTGATCCTCTGGAATGGGAGGACCAGGAATGATTTTAGGAGTTGTCTCTTGCACACCGCCTGCTCCTCTAGCTTCTGAAGGACCTGCAGGAACGTTCCATTCTCTCTGCTGATACCAAGATGGAATGAAGGTGATTGGGAAGGATGGTGACGGGGGGAAGGGCAATGACAGGGGGGGCATTCAGATATTAGGGGAGAGGAACAAGAAAGAGCAGGACCCGTCTGCATGTAGGACGTCCCGTATCATATATGGTGGCCATGGCCTAATGCACGCCAATGATGAACTTTTATAAATATTGGACAGGTAATTCCCATTAGTGGGTCCTTCATTATTTTTCTTACGTTGCCCCTAGTGGTTGGCCGATGCAATTGTATAAGGTAGGTACACATTTCCCGACTTACACCAGTTGCTGCATCAGCCGCTCCTGGTACATCTGGTTGGTGACGTAGGGAATGTAAACTCGGTGGAAGTCTGGACAATGTCTCAGCACCCGGTCTCCGATATCGCCCAGGAAAATGTCCTTCTCCAGCCCTTCCTCTAGATCCAGCAGGAATCTGAAGACAGATTTATCAGGGAATATTAATGAGACATAACACGGTTATCTCTCCGGGGATATTTATAGAAGGATATGGAACCAAGCCACTGGGCCGCCCAATGGTGCACACAATGCAGAATATGCTGGTAACTTACATCATAGGGAAGCGGTGTATGGTATGGGGGGTCAGGAGAAGAGGAACACAGAACTCTAACCTGGGGTTCAGTAATACGGGTCCATGGGAAGAGAAAACTCCATTCATTGTGCTTTAATAGACAGGATTCTAAGATCTGATACTATGGGAGCTCACAGGTCATCAAGGAAGAGAGGAAAAGAAAAGGAAGGAAAAGAAAATGAAGAGGAAAAGGAAAAGAAAAAGGAAGAAAAAGGAAAAGGAAGAAAAAGAGGAAAAGAAAAAAAAGTGAGGAAAAGGAGAAAAAGAGGTAAAAGGAGAGAAAAAGGAAAGGAAGGAAAAGAAAATGGAGAAAGAAAAAGAAGAAAAAGGAAAAGAACGAAGAAAAAGGAAAAGGAAAAGAAAAACAAGGGAGGAAAAGGAGAAAAAGAAGGGGAAAGGAAAAGAAAAAGAGGAAAAGAAGGAAGGAAAAGAAAAACAAGGGAGGAAAAGAGGGAAAAGGAAAAGAAGAGAGGAAAAGCAAAATATCATGGGAAATAACTATACCATGACCCACAGAGAGGACCATAGGGTGCAGGACAGCCATGGAGTATAAATACAAAGTTATGGGATTGGTTGGATCAGAACATGGAATATCTTGTACCTCTCGCTGACCTCCTGGACACCGGGAAGGTTGGAGAAGAGCGTGTGCTTGTCAGAGGTGACCAGACACTCGGAGAGTCTTCGGGATTTCTGGAAGTGATTGACAGCTACAGACAGACTCCGCTGGTAGGAAGCCTCTGATGTCACCACCTCGAAAATTGCCTAAGGGAGACACAACCAGATCAGTCAGAGAGAGGCCCACCAACATGACAGGTCAATCAGAGATGAGGGCAGGAAGGAACAAAGAACATTTTAGGTTGATTGGTTGGACATGTCTGCCTTGACTGGCAATGGATGGGTGGGGTGGTGAGGAAAGTGATTGAGAGGTTTGCAATGAACTAGACCTCCGGGGTGCTGCACCAAATGCTGCAGTTAGCTTTTCTGGTGTCCATGGGCAGCATGTCTATTAGAACCAACCAACAAGTTCTGTAAGGAGCCTCCATCCAAGAGTTTGGGATGCCCATCCATGCAGATGAAGAAGACTTAAGAAGAAAACATCTCATTGTCACCCCAGCAGGATTCTGATCCGCAAGATACCGCTGGTTGACCATGAAGAACAAACCATTCCACCCATGAGAGATTCGCCATCTTTGGACCTGGCACCACAAACCATAAGGAAGCTGATCTGCCATTCGGGGCCCCGTCACCTCTTACCTCCTGCAATTGCCTCTGTTGCAGATTCAATGTTTCCAGTATTCCTCGTTCCTTCACCTCTGGAAGCTCCTGCCATAAGGACGATGCGTTGTAACGAGGAACTCCATCACCGTAACTTGTGAGAAAAGTTGGGGAAGCAAGGCCAGCCAATGACAGAGAGGAGTCCACAGAGAGGACCAATGGGGACTGGCCTGGACTACCCTTGGTATAGTGCACACAATAATCCTGATACAGAGGTTCTGCAGACGGGACAAACGGGTCAGATTATGGGCAACAAGTCTTAAATTCTATCATACACCACAGAAAAAGTTCTCACGTGTGTGGACAAATTTGGACGCCTTCCGCTTCTGACGATACGATCCTTTCTTCATCAATCTTTCAAAAAGGCTGAGTGGGGAAAAAAATATTATCATTGCAATTATTGGATGAAATGGAAGGCCAGAGGTCCCGGGGGGTTGCAAAATAAGCCAATTAATTTACTACACAAGGTATTGGGTCTCTGAGTCAGGATGGCTACAGAAAAAGCTGGCAATGAAACGCACCGGTGCAGGCAGGACCCCCACCCCCACCCAGAGCCCAGGGGCAGTTACTCCTTCTCTGCCCTACCCATAACAAAAGTTCTTCACCTAATTAGGGATAAGTGGCCAATTAAAAGATTAAGATTTGATAGAAATTAGCCTGGAGTTTTGCTTTGCTAGAACTAGGATGGTGTGAAATCACAGATCACCAGGTTGGGTAAGGATGAGGTTATTAAGGAAGAACCCCCCCCCCACCCAAGTGGGTAAATCATATTGTTCCAGAAAAAATAAACAAATGTATGGAAAGACAGAGCAAGAGGGAAAGCCCAGCTTACTGCATGCTGTACCTTGGCTCCTGGTGGGTGGGGAGTGCTTGTCCTGGCACTTCCAGCCCTTTTGGCTCCTCGTGGGTGGGTCCTGTCTGTCCTGTGACCTCCGGCCTCCTTGGTGCCGGGTGGACGGGTACTGTCTGTTCCATGGCTTCTGACATTCTCCGTTCCTGGAGGGTGGGAACCGCCTGGTCAGTGACCTCCAGCTTTATAAGTTCCTTGAAGGTGAAGGCGGTCTGTCCAAAGACTTCCTGTCTCTTTGGCTCCTCGTGGGTGGGAAATATCTGACCTGGGACCTCCTGTTCCTTCATCCCTGGGGACTTCCCGGATGAATGTTCTAATCTCCCATTACGGGAAATCTTCAGTACCAAAGAATCTGAACAATCACTGCATAGAAAGGTCTGATACTTAGGATTTTCAAAAACGTCCGATCCAGTGAGATTTCCTTCTGCAAAATGCAACAACTTTTATCAAAACCTGGCCAATCAGACCATACGTGTGTAAACAACGGCAGCCAATCAGAATTTACACGTGTAAACGACGGCAGCCAATCAGACCATACATGTGTAAACGACGGCAGCCAATCAGACCATACTTGTGTAAACGACGGCAGCCAATCAGACCATACTTGTGTAAACGACGGCAGCCAATCAGACCANNTGTGTAAACGACGGCAGCCAATCAGACCATACTTGTGTAAACGACGGCAGCCAATCAGACCATACTTGTGTAAACGACGGCAGCCAATCAGACCATACTTGTGTAAACGACAGCAGCCAATCAGACCATACTTTTGTAAACAACGGCAGCCAATCAGACCATACTTGCGTAAACAACGGCAGCCAATCAGACTTGTATAAACAACGGCAGCCAATCAGATTATGAAGGAGTGAATTGTATAGCGATCCCCATTTCACATGGAAGAACAGATGTTGGTGAATTGTTTTTGATCTGGAGAACATGGTGAATGTGCAGTGAATGCTACATAGATAACTATGGATAGCAATAACTTTTTCTGGAAATTTAGTAACTAATATATACTATAAAGTTGATATAAGTAATAACATTAAAGTATAATTCAGAACATTGTGACAATGTATCCAATGACAGGATTCCTGAATTAGGGAAAATCCGAGGATTGTGTATCTGCGGTGGGGTTTCCAGTGGTCGGCCTCCCATTGGGTGACATTGATCTGAGACGGTTTATTCACACGGCGGCCGTTCTCTGTTCTACATTGGATAATCCCGGCTCTGTCATCTTCCTGATCGCACTTTAATGTCAGCCTGAGGTGTGTCACAATCCCACTAATCCGGTGTGTAAACCCCCCCTCTGGAATCCAAGTGATCCATTGGCTGGTTGGAGAGGTGCAGGGCGGTCTGGGAGCAGCATGGAGCGTTAATATTTCAAGTACGTGTTTGCAGAATAGGAGTCGGGGTCGCTTTGCTGCAGCAGTCATTAGCGATCGATGCCATGGCGGTCACATGGTCAGTGTTTTACCACAAGATGACCAGGATGTGTCTGTTAGGTAGGGGTGGCTGAAATGTACAGGACATTAGAAAGTTCTATAAGTGGGTGGGGCTATCCTTAATGGGGCGGGGCATGGTCCTCCTCTGCGCGTTCATTCTATGGCGGTTGCCGCTCCAGTTTGCTGGTGGCGTGTTTGATCCGCTTGTTCTCGCGTAGGTTGCGCAGCCTGGCGTTCTTGTTGGTTATCTCCTCCACGTGGGTCGCTGGCACCCAGCCCCTCTCTCCGTCCGAGAGTCGGATTCCTTCCATCCAACCTGCCAATGAGAGCAAAGATTGTGAGCAGCACCCACATAATCCAACCCCCAGCACCCAGATTGTGCAGGACGGTCCTCAGGATAAACTATAGTCCTAGAGATCCGCATGGGCGTGTCCTACAGGCCTGCACTGCCACGTGTGTCACATGGTCATGTGATTGCATGATGACTGATGAGGGCCCTGCCGGATCTTGGTGCCCAGGAACAGTATGGTAACCCACCGGCAGGCAGGGAATCTAACAAGCAGATTCTATGGATGGTGACACTTCCTTAAGCTAGGTACACACTTGCAATAATTATCAGTGGAAATGAATGACTATTGATCGTTCGCCTAATAATCGTTAACAAAAAAAGTGTACAACAACTGACCAATGACCGTGACGAACGAGGATTGGCGCTGGAAATGAACGACTGCTCCGGCGGATCTAATTGAGCGACGATCGTTCGCTATCTATCGTGTATGGTACGGTCGTTCAGTGATCGTGCATGATTCTGTGGTACACTTTCTCCTTTCCATGTCACTCCCTGCATCGTTCAAACGATTGTATCTAGCGTGTGGACACTATTGGTGGATTATATTTGGACGATCGTATCATTACAACTTGTACAGAATTGTACACAATACGATCGTTCAAAATATTTGTGCATAATCGTTAGTGGTTCGTTTGCTAATGATAATTATTGCAAGTATGTACCTAGCTTAAGGAAGTGTCACCATCCATAGAATCTGGGTGTAATGGGGTATTTGTCTTATAACAGCATGCCTGGTACTGATAAATCTGCCCATGGGTGTGGTCATTATTTTGGGGTAGAAGGGCCAATGATTGTATGTCTCTGCTCACCCCTAAGCAATGCCCAGCACAGTGTAGTGATGCTCATTG
>NC_092868.1:977152-978371 GCF_032062135.1 Pyxicephalus adspersus
AATTAAAAATGTAGGGGAGGGGCTGGTCAGAGGTAAGATGGGGGACTGTAGTCTGATGTGTAAAACGTTTTTTTTTGGGGGGGGGCATATTTCAGATCCATAGATTAAAGAACTTGGGGGTCAGTTACTGAGGGGCCCGCCTTGGTACCTCTATCACTGTGCATAGACAAATTCAGAACTCGCATTTATTTCAATAATTTTTGTTATTATCTTATAGGTCAGCGCTGGGCCACCTCCATCTGGCATGCCCACTTCCTGTGGCCCCCCGTATCTGGAACAGCCATGAGGGGATCAGGGCGGGCAGGAGATTTTGCACCATGCAGGGACTGAAGGCAGAAGGTTGGAGGTCCGGAAACTCAATTCTCCACATGGCCACAAGGGGGCGATACAAGCAGCAGGAGGAGAGCTCAGCACCAGGTGACCAGAGCACGGTAAGTGACACTGTCATATAAATCTGCCTGGGGGACACCTTACCTGTCCTGGACACACCCATTACAGCATTGCCACACCCCTATTACAGCCCAATATTATGCGGCCCTCACCTGCACAGTAATAGATGATTTTGCTGGCGGAATCCCCCCGGCTCCTTTAAGTCTTGTCTGTTATTGAATGCAGCCACTATACACATTACAAGGTTTCCAGAGTTTGTAAGATCGGTAATCTGATCCACATCATGTGCCTGGGCTCGGGGCTTATTGGTGTCCCCTTAGCTGATGTGGAATCATTGCTGGGGGATGGTGACATCCCCCTCCCCCAGCATCAGATTAATATTCAGGATTTTATAGATGGCCAGGAGGTGAAGGCGAGGCTAGGAGGATCTAAAGGGGAAACAGTAAAACTTGTGCCTGGGTTTGTGTCCCTCTATGTGACACCCATTACCTAGACAGGAAGTGAAGAAAAATCTCAGCCATGGGGACACACACTTTATCTCTTACCATTGCATAGAAACAAAATATTGAGATTTAATAATAACTCCACCAGCTTTCCTGTGAAATATTTGTATTCTGCTTTTCTTATTGTGATAATGACAGCTTAGGGTTCAGATGATTGCCCCCCTGATAACCTCACATGGGGCTCACACACTGTCCCTGAGCTCCTGAGAGTGCATAACTTTTGTAATGTACAGAAGGGAATGGTGTTCTTCTGTGTTACCGATTGGTCGCAAAATTTGTTGCTCTCCTTTGCCTTCTCTGCACCGGGCTGTGGTTCCATCCCTGGT
>NC_092868.1:978845-983046 GCF_032062135.1 Pyxicephalus adspersus
ATTACCTCGTACAAAATTATCTAATTAAAGGTTCATAAAGTATGTATCTAGAAATCACCATATAGATGGCGGATTCCCTTCCAGAGAAAGGGGGCGCTCCAACTCTTCCTATGATTGGCTGATACCTGTGAGAAGTCACCAGAACTTTATAGAAGGTTTTTTTTTTGCAGCGCTGGTTAATAACAGAACTTTTATTTTATTGGATTTCAGCACACTTTTCTAGGAATTATACTAACGATCTCCTCTAGGCCCGTTTGCATACATTTCCCATGATTTCTAGCAAGCAAAATAGTAAAAGGAGGCACCTTCACTCTCAGACAGGTTCTCGAGATCGATGGAAGATTTGGAAGGACTCATGGCAGAGATCCATCGCTGCTTCTGGCTCCTGCAAAAAGACGAGAGGGGTCACCGACATTAATGGCCGCCTGTCACTTTATATACAATCCTGACTTCCATCAATTTGTCAGCATGGCCGGATATTGATTGGCTGAGATTTTTATGTTTGCAGTAACTGCTGCCGTGCTCCAATCTACACAGATCTTATTTTAGGTCATAGGCACATCCTCCTAAAGGAGTTAGCTTAAGTTTGTGCACCCCCCCCCTCCCCCCAAGCCTCCATTGTACACTTACTCGCTCTGTGCACGGAGAAGGATTTGGTGTTTTGGTCGTTGCTCATGGCACAGCTGTACATGGAACACCTCGCCTGGGACCTCCTGCAGCTTCCAGCTCAGATCCGTCACTTTTAGATCGCACACCTGAGCATGCGCGAACACCGCAAACCGACCCAACCTGAGGAGCAGTAAAATAGATATTTAAAGAAAATACCATCGCCAATATTAATATCATACAATATTTATATAGCGCCAACATATTACTCAGCACTGTACAATAAATAGGGGTTTTTAAATGACAGACAGATACAGACACAGGAGGAGGAGAGGATCCTGCCCAGAAGAGCTTACAATCTAAGAGAATGGGAAATATTAACTCGTATAGTATCACAGTGTGTTCATTTAAGGCCTATTCTTATTGACATAATCCTATGCATGTTCTGGGCCAAACCAGCCATCGATAGGAACAGGAAAATCAAACATTTTTATTTTCCACAGAACTTTGGGTAACTTCACAAAACATTTTCTCCTTTTTTTTATATTTTGATAAAATACATTGGGGTCAATGAGAAGGTAAAATGGAAATGCAATGTTACAGAAGTGTCTTTCACCTGTGTGAAATCTGTACTTGTCCCAATTAACGGCCTCTCGTTAGCTTCAAAACTACAAGTATGAAATTAATAAAAAAGGACACAAAAATAGATAAAGAACTATTTAAACACCTGAAAACCCCAACATACTCCATTAAAGAAATGTTGTTAAGTGGTTTAATGAGGGAGATCTGTCATTTATCGGTAAAATCAGATTTTCAGAAATATCTCTGCTCAATCCTAATGAACCGTTTGGTGTAAATGGCCGACCCAATGGCAGAACAAATGGCACTGAAAAAACTTCATTAACGCACTTACTCCTTCTTTCTGGAGAGCAGCAGGCAGTCATTGAAGAGGTGCAGGTAGACGGGTTTGGGGCTGAGTTTAAAGCGGGATCCGGCTGCATTTGGGATCTGCATGTCCAATTCCACCAGCTCCCCGTGCTTCACCAACCAACGAGACTGAGAGATCAGAGGAAAGATCTGCAGAGAAATGGAAGACAGTAAAACCGTCTATAGGTGCCGCTATAAAGGTTCTAATTCCCGTGGGGCTGTAAGGGGCCCGTACATAGATATGGAGCTTTTTATGTTCCGCCATCCAATCCTACCATAATCCAACAATATTGGCTGTGATATTGGACCCCTCACCCGAGCCTTTCCCCATTCTGCTTTACCTTACTCTCAAAGTGAATCTTCTTATTGAGGTGTATCAGCTCTTCTGTCCTCTTCATAGACTGGACGCTGGCATTACATTCCTTTACCAACTGAAGGAAGAATAATCTTTATTAAAACTTACAAGATGCAACATTGTATAAAAATAGATTGCAAGCTCTTCCACACAGGTAATGGTCCTGAGGGCCCTGTATGCAAACACCTTTCCTGTTTGGAATACAACAGCTGCTATCATCCAGGTCGGTCCTGTACTACATTGTGTGGCACTGAGATCGTTCAAGAATTATAAATCTGGAGTCCTGACGTTTCACTGGATACATGCTTGTTCTGAGGTCCCAGAAGGGTATCTCCAGCACCACCTTTTGGTTCTGATCACCTACAATCAATGTACCCCTAGTTTTAAAAAACTCGGTCTTTATTCCCAATGACAGAGATGAATGACAACACTGAACTCAACACTTTAGGTCTGATTTATTAAAGCTCTCCTGACTGAAGAAGATAGACTAACATGGGAGAACCTGGGTGATCCAGCAAACCTGGAATTTTACTTCAAGGCATTTTGACAAAGTGAAAACTGTCGATGTTTTTCCTCCGTAATCATGGAGGGATTAATATGTCCTTTCCAGTCTTCTGCTGTTCACAAGCCCAAAGGTGAGGGATCTCATCACGCATAGAAGAAGAAGAGTGGTGGCATATTAAACAATGCTGAAATTATGGGAAGTGGAGGGGAGGGCGGTGTAGAGGAATTCAACCCCCGACCACAGTAAGGCATGAGACAATTAAATTGTCTAACGTGAACCATTTTCCCCGCCGTAATGTGAGGGGTTATTAATTAGAAGCTTGTGTGGCATGTGGGAAGAAGACTGCAAATATCAGCCAGTCTGCCTCAGAATGTTTGTCCGGGCAGGTGGCAGGTCTCCTAATGACCCCAGCCAGTAACTTTCCCCAGAGTCTCACCCAGGTGTCACCTCTCACCTACCTGCGAGCTGACCACAGTTCCCCGTGTGCTAGATGCAAACAGTCTGCTGAATATGTGTGTCAATAAACTCCTTCATAGGTTGCAGAACAGTTGCCTCTGTAAGGGTCAATTTGCACTAAGCTTATACATCCCAAACTGCAATGTGTACATAGGGTACACATGGTCACTCCATAACCCCGTAACTGCACCTCTAAAAACACTGAAAATCACCCCAATTTCACCTTTCACCATGGCCAGTGTATGTTGCCGTAATTCACATTCAATACTCCAACATTCACCTTTAATATAAATAACACTTATATAGACAAATATGAAGATTTAGGTTAAACTTTCCCAATTTTGATTGTTTCATTTTGCTGAAATACATTGCAATCAATGCATAAGGAAAATAAGATAAATTGCAGAGTACAAAGAGGGTTTTTAATGTTCCCCTTGACCTACCCTACCCTTGCTGTGCCCAACGATTGCCCCTTATTATTTGATATTATTTACACAGATTATAAAACATTAAAAGACACATTTTCTAAATAATAAAAGAGGACATAAATAAACTAAACTACCCTAAATACACTTTTTATGTTTCAGGTTTTGCCTAAAAAAGGGGGATCTCTGCACAGACAAATCCATCCAGCAGATGTCACCAGACCCCCTTTCTGGCATGTGATTGGACAGGCTGATATTACAGATAGATGATTGGTCAGTAGGCACTTTCCAGTCAAATGGTGAATGTGACGGACCCATTGGTCATTTGTCCTTCTAAGTGGTACGTTACCTTCTTAAGTTCGGTGAAGGCCTGGCTGGCTGTCTCTTCATTCTGGGAGCCAGGTGCTGTGTGCTTCAGGATATTCTGTGGAAAAAAAGCGGAAAATGCTGAGGAATCACTCCACCTAAAGGTTTCTTGTCCCTGTAGAAGTGCTTGGCTTCCTACCAAGGCTGAAAATGTTTCCTGGATTGCAATAGCATCAACCTTCAGTCACCCTGAGAAGTCAGCATGGCTACAAGAAAGCCAGGCAAACCAGCATTTTCAGCTGCAATTTTTTTCATGACAAGTCTACTTTAAAAAGCTTTAAAAAATAAGGAATCTTCATATACCTCATAAAAGAATATTATTATTATAGACGGGGCGCCCCACGGCATGCCGGTGAACTGATTGATCGTTCCGCCCAACACAGACCATCTAGATAATTAAAAAATTCTGGTGTGGAGTCTCACTGTCAGATAAATGGGAGTCAATAAAAAATCTGAAAGAGCGTTCATGGAAACGACAATCACACATAAATTGTGCTGGGCAGCGAGCCAGATTCCCCCCTAGCATCTTAGAATTTTCTAGGTGACTAAACGGCCATCTTT
>NC_092868.1:984766-990783 GCF_032062135.1 Pyxicephalus adspersus
GACCATCCAGATACAGGACAACAACAAGGAGACTATCTAGGTACAGGGCACAAACAGTGGGACAATCCAGACAGAAGGCATCAACAAGGAGACCATACAGGCACACAAAACCAACAAGGGGATAATCTAGGTACAATACACCAACAAGGGGATAATCTAGGTACAATACACCAACAAGGAGACCATCTTGCCACAGGACAGTGGCAAGAAGACAATCCCAGCACAGGTCACCAACAAGGGGATGACCCTAACCAAGCACTGACAATCCCACCACGGGGCACTATACCTCCACCAGCATTTTCAGCCGCATGATCCTTTGGAAGGGAAGAATAAGGAAGGACGTCAGCGGGAGACGTTGGCACACTTGATCTTCCTCCAGTTTGGACAGGATTCCTCGGAAACGAACATTTTCCTGCCTGGTGGGGCAAAAGAAGAGGGAAGAAGGGATCAGCTTTGTATTTTTACCTTCTTTAACACTCACCTGTAATCCCAAAGCTAACCCAAGTATTACCCTGCCTGTAGGAGAAGTTGTGGGCGTGAAGTCAATCAAACTCTTTATCATACTGAGCAGTTTGTGCTCTTCCAGTTTTACCTCCATTTCCTGAAGACAATAAACCCCCAGACTAGGGCCACTTACAGCAATCGTTGGTAGGTCTGTTCCTGATAGGCTTGGTTGGTCACGTAGGGTAGATACACTCTCCGCAGTTCGGGGCAATGTCTCAGAACAATGTCACAAACATCAAACCGCAAGATGTCCTCTTCCAGCCTGTCCTCCAAGTCATTCAGAAACCTGCCGGCAAGAAGCAGACTCAGTATGTATAAAGTGAATATCTGGCAAAACATAAAAGTTATTTGTTGATCTGCCACAAATCCAGTGAACCCCTAACTTCCTGATGTGGGATGACAACTCTTCCGTAAATCCCAAGCAGCGTGGCCATCCCAATACAGGAAGCTAGAAGGGGAAATTTTCAGTTCACTTTGACAATTTTTCTTAACCTAGAGCTGAAAATATGTCATCACTTTATATGAAACGTTCCCTCGGCAGGAATATCAGCAGAAAGATTCAGTGATATAGATTGTTACCGCTGGAATGATGCAACAAACATTCACACATGTGTGTCAGGGATTGAGCACTTCCCGCACTTCTCCTTCCACCTCCCTGTTCATCTTTCCTCCAGATGTCTCTTGTTTACCACAAACACAGACGGTCACCAGAAGGAAGTCGGGGTCCTTCTTCAAGACTCACTGAAATACCCCAGGAGACAATATAAATAGGGGGACCAATTCACTCTCTGCTCTATTTTTTACGATCTATTATGAATATTTTACTTTCCTTTTAGAGTTTTTTTTTTTTTACCTGCAAATGTGAAAAAGTTTGGTGAAAGGGAATAAAAGTGCAAACATTTTTAGTTTCGGATCCAAAAAGGAAGGGTTACTACTGAGATATACGTTTACTTCCTGTCTTGGAACTACAACAGGAAGTAAAGCTCCGTACACATGTCCAACGGTTCTCGCCCGATAATTGGCTCAGGGCCAATATTGGGCGAGAATCTGGCGTGTGTACAGCGCCAGTTATCCATCGTCCAAATGACCGTCCTGGCGGATCCACAGACGGTAGTTGACTAACGATCCTAATGCAAGGGAAGAGAGGGAGCTCGCAGCAGGGTGCCGCTCCGTCGTTCTCCCACTCCTCTCTCTATAGAGCAGAACAATGCTGTATGTACAACACTCGTTCATGCATCGTGCAATATTAGTCGTTGGAAAGGATCCTGAAAGATGCTGCTTAAGAGGAGATCTCACCAATGTGAGGGATGTTTTTGCAGACAGTTTTCAATTGAAGAGAGAAATTTTGGATCTCTGTGAGCAGCCGTAACTGACTCACGGCTCTATGCGCATGCACTCGGTGTAACCAATTGCCCTGGTGAATGGGCTGCTACATACAGGTGATGCTACACACCTGGCTGCAGTAACCTTGCACCTCTCTACACTCTCCTGGTTCTAGGTCTCCAGGATGCCTGTTGTGCCATTCAATGTGTGCAACAAGTGCTTGGATGGTGCAACCATCCTACTATAGGTGAAGACTACAGAGACAGAATGAGGGATTATAGGCAAGGCAAGGGCCCCACTTTACAAATTCCTTTTACTTCAGTTTCAGTGGCAGCAATCAGCAGGACAAAAAGAATGAAAAGACCCACAGACAGCAAAAACAACCTGACGTAGGTTCTAACCATTCACCACCCGAGACTAAACATAAAAGCTACATATAAACTTTAACCTGAATTGGGTGACATTAGACAATATGCAATGAGGTCTTGTATTTTCAGCTGGGTATTTCTGGAAACAGGTGCATGTCACCCATGGACAACCTCAGACTGCTACTCCTGTTTTGTGTAGCTGATATATGAAGCAGCCAATCACAATTTAGGAAAGATGCACCTTGTAGGGGTACATGGATCTGGGAGCCTATGAAACCTTTTGTATTGTATTCTATATGGAAGTTTTGGGGTCAGGGGTGTGTTCTGTACCTCTCACTGATCTCTTTCACTTCGGGCAGCTTAGAGAAGAGCCATTGTTTCTCCTGAGCCCCCAGGCACTCGTTCAGCTCCGGTGAGTTCAGAAAATGGTCCACCACGATGGAGAGGCTGTTTACATATGATGCTTCTGATGTCACCAGTTCAAATTTGGCCTGCAGAAAGATCACAGAATGGTTAGATCAATGGAAAGAACAAGGAGGTGGGTGGAGAGCTTTAACATTGTAAATTGCCCCCTTTTTTTATTCCCCCTGGTCCAAATCTTTATTTCCAATCTCCCCTCTGCTTTTACTCTTGGGTTGCTCTTTGAACACTACATTTCCTGAGGCAATGGACATTATGATAGAATACAAGTGTTAGAACTGGATTCCCGTGTTGAAATTTTAAAACCTGACCTTATGGGCCACTAGGAATATTTTTTCTGATTTGTGGACCCCTAGGTTGAAAAGATATTATCAGTCTCCTGCAGGCAGCATTTCCCATGTCTTCTCCCCCAATGCCAATGAAGGCTTTGTCAAAGAGAATACCATGATATCTGTAATACAGGTAATACATACCTGGGAATGTTACCCTGACACTAAGGATGACAGGTCCCCTTTACTTGCCCAATGTAATCTTCTATTTACCATGATTGATTGATGTATGGTATTGATACGCACCTCCTGCAACTTCCTCTCCTGGATTGTAAGTGTGTTCAGGACACCACTACCCCGAACGTCGGGGATATCCTGCCACAGGGAGAAGGTGGAGCCCCGGGATGAACGTTGGGAACGGAATGAACTGCTGGGGGACAAGTTACTTTTTGGGCTGGCTGAAACATCATCCTCCTCACCAGCTGTATCTTCCCGCTTCTGTCGCTGAAGCTCTCGATTTATGGCCACGTCGCTGTATTCCTGGTACAGGATGGCTGGGGATAGAAGAATTAGAGTTAGGGTTATGGGTATAACGTCTTTATGTTGTGCCTTTCTATCCGGGAGAGGTGTGCCCATCCTCCAGTCCTGGAACCGAGCTCGCTACTACAGAAGTCTAACTACAATAGAAAATCTTACATTGAATGAGATGACATAAATGCAAAACTGGATAGAGATCTGCTTGCTGTTTTCTGCAAATCTTTTTTTTTTATATAATGTAGACAGTCTATTGAATTACAAAATTCTGTCATGGAAAGTGGCCACAGTAGAATCGGTAAAGGTGAACAGTCCCTTCAGGTATAATGAGCGCTTTTCTGGTGAATGGTAGTAAGGACTTACAGGTGAGCAGAAAGCGGGACTGTCTCCTCTCGCAGTAGGACTGCCTCTTGCGTGACTCGCTGTCATCTCGCCTCTCCTCACCGGACGATGGTTTGGCCTCCTCGCTGGGTGGTCTGCCGGTCTCTCTACCCAAAACCGATTTGCTTCTGCAAGAGTAAAATAAGCCTGTTGAGGCTTCTGCCACGATGGAGCCTTAGCGGGGGTGGCAAAGAACAGAGGCTGCCCAGAAACAATGGAAGGGCGAGGACTGAAAATTCCTTAAACAGAACAAAGAGACATTTCAGTGCACACTGGCATGGAGATGTCAGAACGGGGCTGAAACCATGGACATCTCCCACAGTGATTATGGGGTCCCATAGGGGCCCATTTGATAGATATCCGCTATGGATTCTTGCGTGATGCCAGTGAATCTGCAGCTGATGTGGCGGACCCTAGCATTTTCCTGATTCTCCCCAACATTTGTCCCCTTAAAGTGATTTTCTGTTTGTCAGTGCACTGAATGGATTCTTGGATATCCTATAATGGTTAGTCACATTCACCTGGACTTGTTCTGTCATGTTGGAAGAGTTTTGCCTCTCACCCCATCGGCATTCTGTGTTCTATGTGAGAATTCTAGCACTGTAAATGTTTAATTTGTTACCACATTGGGGAGATATTTCTTACTTTCCTTTGTGGCAGCCTATCGTATCCTGACACACAGGGTGTTATCTGGACAGGACTTTGGGTAAAATCACTCCAGAAGAGAAACTTAACAGGGGGGTCTAACCCTTCCCTAGCAAAACAATAAGAAGTGTCTGGAAGTTTTCTCTACAATGGCCCTGCCTGTGTGCTTGGGTTACATTCATAGCACTGCATATTGTTCCCAGACAGTATTTATGGAACTCCCAGTATATATGGCACTCACCTGAGCCAAGAGGTGTCTGTGTCCCCAGCAGCTGGCTGCAGAAGGGTGGTCACCCCGGCACTGTTACATCTCCTCTCCCTCCTTCCAGATTTACCTGCAGGAAAAATGAGTTCATTATTACCACAAATCAGAACACAGATGATACATATTGGTAACCCACGACACATGGATATTCCATGTAACATATACAACACGCACTAACAACCCCCCACATGACTTAAGCTTCGTACACACTTCCAATTTTTGTCGTTGGAAAGGATCTTTCACGATCCTTTCCAACGACAAGGGAGTGCACGATGCATGAACGGTACACACGCCAGATTTTCGCCCGATAATTGGCCGATGCCGATTATCGGGCGATAAAAATCTGACGTGTGTACGTAGCTTTACATTGGGGACACATTTGGCAAACATTGGCTCCTTGGTATACCTTGGAAAGAAGGTGCCAAATCTTAGGGAAATGCCGACTCTTTCACCCGAAGCATATCCTTGTGATATCTCTGTACTCACCTTCTTGGCTGACAGTGGCCCCTTTCTCCCTCAGGGTGATTTTGGTGGAGAGCGATTTGCCAATTTTGGCGGTGAAGTTGTTCCTACGTTGGCTAAGTTGCAGTTTACTGATGAGTTCGGAGGCTGAGAACCTCCACCTCTCCTGCTCCACCTTCGCCGTGGCCGCCATTGCTACCTCCTGGGGCTCCAACATCTCCTTTGCATCAGATGTCAATGGTGGACCAGGGTCTTCCGACTCAGTGAACACACAATCGTCCTCCGCGGACTGGGCAGGCATGGAGCTGCTGACATCTGGCAGGTAAAGGCGAAGTTTACGCCCTGTTAATACAAATAAGAAAAATAAACTGTAAGTACATGAATGACTATAAAAGAGCATCAACACATTAAAGAACCCCTCCGTGGAAGCTGGTAACTCTCCTCGGCCAGCCCCCAGTGCCTGAAATGTGTTAGCATTGTACAAGAGGGCCCCCAGCCTGTTAGGCTGCTGAATATATTAGGGGACAGAATGATGATATTTCTATATAAATCTGTAATGTGTCACTTACATGCAGCTTTTGCTTTATCTGAGCCCTGTGACGTTCTGTGCATGGCTCGGGAATTCTCCGGGCTGATAAGATTTGGTGTTTCGGGTTGGTCACTGTCACTCTCTGTACTGCTGGTCCTCTGCCTGTCCTGAGAGGGGCATTCACATGGCACAGGGCTTCCGTCTGTTCTTGGGGTCCGGGGGTCCTCAGTCCGCTCTATGCCCGAGCTTTGGAAGTTTATAAACCAATGATCCGGTAGGTGGGCACTCACTCCTTGCATGGTGGAGTTTAGGGGGCT
>NC_092868.1:991954-993381 GCF_032062135.1 Pyxicephalus adspersus
GTGTCTGGTACAGTAAGTCAGAGGTAACATTGGGAATGATGGGAATGGCGGTGCCTGGAGTAATACCAACAGCCCACCTTTCCTCCTGGGGGGTGATCAGGTCCCCGAGCCCCCCAGGGGTAGAAGAGGGACGTAGACAAACCCCTCTGATGTTCTGCATCTCCAAACTTCCATTTGGATCCTATGAGCAATGCGTAATCATGATATAATAACATTATACAACCACAAACATTGTGAGGAGCGGAGAATGTACGAAAACATTGCAGCAACATCACCGCATCACAAAAACTGCCCAAACCCCTCATAACCCCGATATTCCGGCACCAAGAAAACACTCTGCAATCACAAACCCAATGACCAAACAAGTGAAAGGTACCGGAGACACAACATTGTAATCAGCTAAACACAACATTCCACAAACACAACATTGTAACAAGCAACGGCTAATAAAAGGCCAAACAAGGTGACTCCTATCCCTGAATGACATTCCCATAAGAGCTTCACCGCATCACCAACAGGCAGAAAAATACCGAAATCTTCATCAGAGGAAACACCAGAACTAGTTTGTCCACATCTCTCCAGACTGTGACTGTGTATGCCGGGGCCCCATAACAATCCCAATGGTCTCAGGGAAACCCCTTCTACAAATCATTACAGATAAAAGGATGATGGTGCCATTAGATGAGTGACAATAAGAAGCTCTTACAATTATTTGTATTCTCCCATCACCCATTCCTTGGTGTCCCCAGGATAAAATGAATCCCCCCCATCAGGGTCACAAATGTGACCACAATCTCCCATCTTTGTTATCCTGAAATAAAGAGGCCACACACGCAGAGTGTAATTTACTTCATCATAGTTACATTCACCCTCACCGGCTGCTTTACCCTCCATTGCTCCCTTGTGTGAGTGCACATTCTGTCAAGTTTTGTGTTTTGCCCCTTTGTGTCTCTTCTTGTGATGAATCTGCTGCCAGCGCGGCGCTCAGATTTTCCTGAGATAATGGCCCAGTATATGTAAATCTCAGCGGCTCCAGATTCTGGCACGCTGGCCCAGCTCCGAGCTTCTCAGTTAATCCCATAATTATCGGGCCGTATCGCTTACACTGTAATTATAGACCCAAAAGGAGTACGGAAACACTTACTGCAGCACAGCGAAACACAGGACAAACTATATACATGTGTGGAGGAGATTATACGCCTTGTGATAGGGCAGCCATCAACATTCATCAGGAAATCACCGAGGCATCAGTTACTTCTGGGTGGGACTACATCCTCCTGTCACATGTTCCTGTGCTACTGCTCCAATGTATGTGGGTGGGGCTACAGCCTCTTGTCACATGTTCCTGTGCTATTGCTCCAATGTATGTGGGAGGGGCTACAGCCTCTTGTCACATGTTCCTGTGCTACTGCTCCAATATATGTGGG
>NC_092868.1:994218-995553 GCF_032062135.1 Pyxicephalus adspersus
CTACAGCCTCTTGTCACATGTTCCTGTGCTACTGCTCCAATGTATGTGGGTGGGGCTACAGCCTCTTGTCACGTGACAAACGTGAGCACACACTTCCAGGTTTGCTTGGGTCTGGGGATCTTTTCCAGGGCCTCTTTATGAAGGAATTCCATGGCAATTGTCGGCTGGAAGTTTACCGTCTGTATTTTACAGCATTTAATTATCATTTTCACATAGGATTCACTCTGTGTGTTTTGGGTAGATGATGTGTGAATCTTCTTGAATTTCAAGTGTGACGGGTGAATCCTGTTTATTAGAATCTCCCTGTTACATTGTTACATTCCAATTGGTGAATCCTCTTTGAAATTGCAAAACACATATAGTGAATGATAGGTGAATGCTGTAAAATATAAACAAATGAATGTGCAGAATAGGATTCTGTGTGAATCCTATAATGAATATCTTATAAACACTGAATAGATGTAGAGTGTCAGCCTTGTAGCCGAGACAGGGCCATGGTGACCCCAGGACAGCGCAAGAGGAAGAGACTGGAGGATAATGAGGGTGAATGAGGAGGATTTACAAGAGATAATCTGGGGCGTTTCCCCCCCTGGGGCATCACACAAACTTCTGCCCTCCCAGCACTTCTAAGGGTTCTGTGCTGGGAGGTGTTTGAGGAATTATAAGAGGAATTTACCCCCCCCCCCAGCCTGTCACTCACCTACAAATTATACAAAGTATGCACCCAACACCAATGTGTGATAAATTATTGCACCCATTGCTGCTGATGGGACCCGTACAGACCAGCAGATAGCCACAGGGACCCCCGAGTCCAGCACCGACGGAAGCTGTACAGTGCTATGGAACTTCACAGCAATACAAGAGGGGTCTATGGGGGGGGAATCATTGTGATCACCTGCCATAGTCATCACTTCATTGTGATATAGAGATCAGATCAGCCACTAGAGGGAGCACTCAGTGACTCAGCACATTAAATTGCTAAGAGTGGACCTGTCCACCAATAAATCCCTGATATCACAATACACAGTGACAAGCTCAGGTGTCCATGCAGTTCTTTGTTCACAAATGTCTGACACAGATCAGCCCCTGCTGCAGTTCATGAAGCACTGACGGCAGCTTGAATTACCCCCAGATGATGAGGGTGGCAGATGTAACACAGGGTGTACCCCTCCACCATCTCAGATCAGAGAAATGCGATTCCTGGAAGAAATATTTAATAATCGGCCACAGATGGGAGTGCGGTGCTCTTCCTGTGTTTTGTCTCTGCAGGTTATTCAGATTTCAGAGTCGGCTCTTTGTACCCCCAGGGCCTGTGCAAGGAGGAATGTTCCGCCA
>NC_092868.1:997672-1000247 GCF_032062135.1 Pyxicephalus adspersus
TTTCATCTCAGGTCAGTGGGCAGAGCACCCCTTTCATCTCAGGTCAGTGGGCAGAGTGCCCCTTTCATCTCAGGTCAGTGGGCAGAGCACCCCTTACATCTCAGGTCAGTGGGCAGAGCCTCCCTTTCATCTGAGGTCAGTGGGCAGAGCGCCCCTTACATCTGAGGTCAGTGGGCGGAGCGCCCCCATACTTTGGAGGTTGGAATAAAAGATCCTTGATGCCACACCCCTGACCTGCCAAGTGATCTTTGCCCCATTGGACTGGAGGTCAGCATTTTGGCTCAGTGGATAGCACCCTGGCCTTGTAGCATGGACAATATCTGCATGGAGTTTGTTGGTGTACATATTAGTGGGCTGATTGGCTTCTCCCTAATAATGGGCATTGGATGATATTAGAAACACGGGGTGAGGTTGGTACAAAGGATTGTGCACTCCTCCGATGATGCCCGAACTTTATAAACAAGTAAAGGTCAATCACCATAGTGCCAGGGGCCCCAAACATTCTTGATTGGTCGGATGTGGTCACGTGTGTGGGTGATCATGTGACCTGCATTGTTTTATCCTAAATGACAGGTTCTCTTCCCTCATTGCAGGCGATATAATAGTCATACCCAGGGTTGGCACAGTGACACCACAAGGAGCTAATAATAGAAGGGTACAGCGTGGACAGGAACAGGGCCCGGCCTGCCAATGGACAACTGAACAGGGGCCCCTAATACTGACCTATGCACTATATACACAAACCTAGAACATGCAGTACAATCACAACCAGCTACTGTATATCATAGGGGTCACCAGGGGACTGGTTGTGAATATGATGTGATGATTACAGAGGAAAAGGTGACCCCATACATCCCCCCCCCTCCCCCCCAGAACCGAAAATATCACTTTGGGGTGGATGGGCTCTATAATGGGGGAACTGTAGACACAAGTCTAATCCAATCATCCCAGATCTTCCTCCTTGTGGGAGATTTTTTTGGGGGGGGCTCCATGCACCCCCCCTTGCCCCAGTAATGTGACCAGGAGGGGGCTGAGAGCTGCATTGTGTTACTGGGAACTTCTCAGAACAAAGGGACCAATAACAAGGAGAGAGTGACAAGAAACTTCCCCAGCCCCCCCAATTCTGCAAATCACATTGCAAAGTCACCACAACAAGTCCCCCCCCCTCCCCCATGGGGTCCCATAGCCCATAATGGCTGGAAGTTTCAGATCAACAAGTTGGAGGGGAAAGTCTCCGCCACATCTCACAGTTGGTCGGAAAGTCACCGTACCTCATTGTGAGCGTCCAGGGGCGTTGCGTCGTCTTGTAGGTCCTGGCATCCCGGGGAGATCATGGCACGGAGAATCGGGATCTGTATCAGCAGGCCCCCTATGTTTGGGGCGTCCTTCCTTGTGTCTCTGGCAGGTGTTTCCTTGGCTCTCTGTCTCCATGTAACTCCACTTTTTTGTTTTTTCACATTCTCCCCCTTTGTGTTTCACCCCCTCCCTAACCCCCTGTGTCTCTGCCCCCCACTCATCCTCCCAATACCCTGCACCCCCTAGGTCATGCCTGGCACCTGCTGTGCTCCCTGAGTGCAGTGAGTGCAGACTGAGAGAGAGGAGCTGTGTGCACTGACTGGGGACAGGGGGGGGGAGGGGAGTATTGTGCTGACATGTCCCAGCCCCCCCTTCTTCTTCTCCTCTCAGTCCCTGCAGACATGTCTCTGCTCACCAGCACAGAACCGGTTTGGCAGCTCCCAAAATAACAGGGAGATTCTGTTTGCACATCTGGGAGGCAGGGGTGTCTCCAGATGGTGGGGGGGTAACTTCTGATCCCCGGATGGGAAGGGGTTACATTGCCTCTGTGAAGGGGGGGATAGCAGAGAATCCCAGAAACCAGTCTGAGGAGCTTTATTGTCAGCAAACAAGAGGCTCAGTGAGCAAACAGAGGGCCCCCCCTGCCCACTCCATGCCCTGCCATCCATCACTGGCTGGGCAACTGCCAGAGGATGGGCAACCCCCCCCCCTTCCATGGGGATCATTGCAGGGGAGCGCACAGTGCCAGCAGAGGTGCCATGATTACCCCAAGGTGGCACAAAGTGCACTGTGCCAGTGAATGTTGGCAGCGGTGCCCTGTGGTATGGAGGCATCTTTCTAAGGGGGGATTGGGGACTGATCTGCATTACCACTTACCCCTACTACACCCCCCAATATAATTACCTACCCCACTACAACCCCATACTTACCTCTAACACCCCCCATTATAACTACTTACCCCTACTACACCCCCCAATATAACTACCTACCCCACTACAACCCCATACTTACCTCTAACACCCCCTATTATAACTACTTACCCCTACTACATCCCCCAAAATAACTACCTACCCCTACTACATCCTCTTACTTATCTCTAACATCCACCAATATAACTACTTACCCCTACTACATACCCTTACCTCCAACCCCCCAAAATAACTACTTATCCCCTACACCCCCTTACTTACCTCCAATAACCCCCTGATATAACTTCTTACCCCTACTACACCCCCCAGTCTAACTACATACCTCTGTTACAACCCCTTACTTCCAACAC
>NC_092868.1:1000594-1001296 GCF_032062135.1 Pyxicephalus adspersus
CCCCCCAATATAACTACTTACCACTACTATACCCCTTTACCTCTAATAACCCCCCAATATAACTACTTACCCTTACTACACCCCCTTACCTACCTCTAACAGCCCCAAATATAACTACTCACCCCTACTACACGGCCTTACCTCTAACACCCCCCAACATAACTACTTACCCCTCCTATTCCCCATTACTTACCTCTAACACCCCACCAATATAAATACTTACCCCTACTACACCCCCCCAATATAATTACCTACCCCACTACAACCCCATACTTACCTCTAACAACCCCCAATATAACTTCTTACCCCTACTACATCCCCTTACTTACCTTCAACATACACCAATATAACTACTTACCCCAACAACACCCCCGGATATAATTACCTACCCCTACTACATCCTCTTACTTACCTCTAATAAACCCCAATATACCTACCTACCCCACTACAACCCATACTTACCTCTAACACCCCCTATTATAACTACTTACCCCTACTACACCCCCCAATATAACTACCTACACCTACTACATCCCCTTACCTCCAACATTCACCAATATAACTACTTACCCCAACTACACCCCCGGAAATAACTACCTACCCCACTACAACCCCATACTTACCTCTAACACCCCCTATTATAACTACTTACCCCTACTACACCCCCCAATATAACTACCTACACCTACTACATCCCCTTAC
>NC_092868.1:1003234-1006195 GCF_032062135.1 Pyxicephalus adspersus
TGAGTACAGTGGGGTCACAGGTAGGTACAATGAGGTCACATATGAGTACAGTGGGGTCATAGGTAGGTACATTGGGGTCACAGGTAGGTACAATGGGGTCACATGTATGTACAATGGGGTCACAGGTAGGTACAATGGGGTCACAGGTAGGTACAATGAGGTTGTGGGGAATTTCTGTCACTTAAAGTGAATTTATCACCATAGTTTTGAGTTTATGTAATTTGGAGATATCAGAGTGAGGGACACATTGCACATATTGCACCATGGGGGGACCAAACACCGCCGCTATTCCCAGAGATTTGTGTGCTCCATGTATTTGCCCCATGTAAGGTACTTGCCCCATGTAGCACAGCCCGTGTCCTTCCAGAGGTGCAAACTCCATGGGAACAGAATAAAGAGATTTCTGTGTGAATTGTGTGATGGAGATGTCGCGTCTCTTATTATCCCCTCCGGCCTCGCCCAATGCTGAATTTACATCCAAGACTTTTATTATGTTGGTGTAAAATATTCACCCCGGAGGGGTCACATGTGGGACGCTACAAGCAGCACCTGTCATGGGGACTCCGCAGAGACTTGTACTCGGTGTGAATGTACCTTGTGCGGGCCACGTTCCCACATCCAGGCGCTTAACCCACCATATCCCTTCTCTTATTTAAAGGGTCCCAACCAAAATGTGACAACCTGAGATCTCGTCTGATCTTCCCACAACCGCCATTGTAGGCTGAATGAGGCTGAACAATGTTCCTGGTTCAGAGACACAAAGTCACCTGTGCATCCAAAATACCTAAAGAGGTCTAACTAATCCAAAATGTTACAGAACAGGAATAGATGGGACATTTTATTATGGGGACACCTGTCCCACTTCTTAGGAACTTCCTCTCACTTCCTGTTGCGTCTACAGTTGTAGCCGGTTCATGCGATGGCGTCCATCCAGGGAAAATGTCGGAGCATCTAAAGCAGATGTGAATGTTCTCCTTGTGAAGTGTTTCACAATCACACCGAAGGAAATTCAATTGCACGCCAGGACCACGAGCGCATTCTGTAATTCTGAACGCATGTGACTGCATAGAACATTACTGCCATGGCCCAGAAAAGAACGCATGGCATGCACGCTTCTAACGGCTCCCGTTATATGTAGAACCTGTACTGTGTATGTACAAACAGGAGATGCGTGTAGGCCTATAGGAAAGAGAGACATAAAGCGATCAGATCCATACAGAACCCCTTCTTATTTCTGTCCCTCACATCATTAGGGAGGAAAGTTGCCCTCTCATTGTTTCAGTTTATTGAGCTTTGTGCACATTCGTTCATGCACAGCTCCCCACCACAGCGTTTCAATGGGGTTTAGTTCTAGACTTTGACTGGGCGATTTCTGCGCCTTGATTCTTTTTCATCCATTCTGTTGTAGATTTGCTGGTGTGATTGTAATAACTGACCGGTTCCGTGACCCAATTTTGGCTATGTTTTATCTGTCACACAGATGGCCTCGCATTCGACTCTAGAATACTTTATTGTACAGAGAGGTTCATGGTTGAATCAATGACTGCAGGGTGTCCAGGTCCTGCAAAACAAACCCAAAGCATCATCCATTCACCACCATGCTTCACAGTTGGTAGGATGTGTTTGTGCTGGTCTGCTGTATTTGGTTTTCACCCAACATGGTGCTGTGCATTACGGCCAAACAGCTCCACCTTGGTCTCCTCGGTCCAGAGGACATTGTTCCAGAAGTTTTGTGCTTTCTTCAGATGGAACTTTGCAAACCTAAACCATGCTGCCATGTTTTTTTTAAAGAGAAGACGCTTTTTCCTGGCAACCCTTCCAAGCAAGGCATACCTGGTCGGGATTTTTCTAATTGTCCTGTCATGAACGTTAACATATAAGATGCTAATGAGGCGTGGAGAGTCTGAGACGGAGCTTTTGGGGTATTTACAATTTCTCTAAGCATTCATGGTCTGACCTTTGGGGTGAATTTGCTGGGATGTCCAGTCATGTAAAGATTGATAACTGTCTAGAATGTTTTTCACTGGTGAATAATCAGATTGATTGGAAACATTATTGGGCAGCACCAATTGAGATCATTGCTGATGTCTTTCCTCCTTGGCATTGTGGTAACACACACCTGAATGCGGCAGACCAGCAAACTGCCAATAGAGGGCGCCACACTGTCTGATGATCAATCAATGCATCTGATGGGCAGCACCTGGCTGATACCTTCCAATTTCTTATGAAGGAACCTCGATCCATCCCACTAGCTGGGGTTTGGGCTAAGAGAAATTGTCTGGCACTATAGTGGCCCCTCAGTCCTTGCCAGCATAAAATTACTGAACACAAAGCAGTTTTTATTCTGCTACAATGAAATGTTTGTAATGATACATTTTATATATATTTGTGTTTTCATGTATTTGTAGTTTATATTTTGTAACTTTTTGATTCATGTTTTGCAGATTGCAGTGTATACATACGTGGTATACCTGACACAGCTCAGGCTACTATACACTACCCATATACACATCATTTCTGTGATTATAGAGCTTCACCAGACAGGCTGTCATCTCCGGGGGAGGGGGGAATGTGGCCCAGCAGGGCCCCTGTCACAGCCTGTTTGTGCCAACTTGTCCATGATGCTTGTATCAAGATCAAAAGCCCTAAATTGGCCAGAATGTGTGACAGTGTGTCAGGATAACTCGTGTCAGAGGTGCTGGGGATTACCGTCATGTCTCATTCAGCAACCATTACAAATCCTGTACTCCATCCCAGCCACTCCACCCATTGGGATAATAGCGTAGTGTTAGTGCAGAGCTCAGATAGCTGTCTGTGTGTAAATATATATACGTATGTGTAGTGAATGGAAAGATTGCATCCTTTATGATGTCACCGGTCTCTAGTGATTGGATAGGCTGCTTTCCCAGTGATGTCACCGGTCTCTAGTGATTGGATAGGCTGCATTCTCAGTGATGTCAC
>NC_092868.1:1008631-1075417 GCF_032062135.1 Pyxicephalus adspersus
GTCACTGATATCATAAAACTGACACTTCAATTTATATAGTAAGTGGATATATGGGGGGGTTAAATACTGATATTTCTGATCACAGTAGAGAGGCGGTGGAATGTGTTGTGGAGGGGTTCTGGAATTAGCTGCTTGTATGGCTGCGAGTTGTATCTGGCTGCAGGGGGTTCCAGGGCGTCAGCTGTAAATGGGAATTCAATCGCTTGCACAGGTACAAATTTTGCAATCACAACATCTGATAACAGGGAGTTCCTGAGGTCAGTGCCGTGTTTAGGGGTACGAAGCTGCCTGCAGACATTTTGCAATGATGTTATCAAACCGGGAAAAGAAAAAAGCAAATTTCATAAATGCAGCTCCACCACCGAGATGCAGCAGGCAGGGTCTGGGGCAGCACTGTCCATGGGGGAGAACTTTGCCAAGGATATTCCTCTTCTTCTTCTGTCTGATAACAATACATCAGAGACATTATATCTGTATAGATTTGAAGAAACCAATCATATACCCATTACAAAAATTCAGGCTTATTATCCATCATGCATAATGAAAAATAAGCATTAGACCCAAATCATCCGTCCAGGATTACATCTCCCAGTATAGACATCCACATGGTATACTGGGAGTTGTAGTTCCACACATCCGCTAGCTGCCATCTGCTTTCCCAGGACTACCTGTAAATATATATATATCGGAAAGCTGCTGATGAACTCCTTTGTATGCCGGTGACACATTTGGATACTTGTGCTTTATTCAGGTTAATGAAATAAGAGCGAATAGAGAGAGATACATCCAGCATAACAATTATCTACATCCATATTGTGCAACATTTCCCAAAATAAGTCACATGCTCCAATCAATGTCTCACAGACCATGCAGCACTGAAGAGATTTAGGGCCACAACAAAATGTCTGGGGGCCACACGGGACTCCTAAGTTTTAAGATAAGGAACTGATAAAAGTCTAGTTGTGCTTTAAGCACCTATGGATGGAGGTATATTTATAAACTGGTGAATCTGACAGCATTCATCCCAGCTGAATCTTCCTGCTGCATGTATTTTAAAGGACAGTCATTCACTATCAGCGAATGTTTGGGGAAAGTCAGATTTGTTGCTTTATAAAGGTGCCCCATGGTGTCACCGGACCAGCCCTTTGTTCGGGTCACATGGAATGGACTTTATTCTGCACATTACACAGGTGCACATGCTGCCTGACACTTCACAGAAGCCATTTTCTCTATAGATATCAATTGTTGGAACATTGTAGAAAAAAAAAAGAATGGGGTAAGGGGTGGCTGATATGTTCTGAGGAATGAGAGGTAGCAATAGGGACCCTTCTATGGCCTTTGTGCTTTAGGTTTCTGCTGCTACAAGCTTAGAAGTTCCTGACTAACGATGATTGGACAATCTGCAGCAGCCAATCATAACATTTGTGCGTCCATGTCACTACCAACAACAGCAAAAAGCTAAATAATAGTAACATTTGGAAAGTTTTTGGTGCGGTGTATATAACAGTCTAATCCCAACCAGGGACGTGTGTGCAATGTTTGGAAGACCAGCGGCTTTAATGTCTTTGTATTCCACATGGAAGACGCTAAATATTTCAGTTTTTTCTTTCCAGCCAATGACTCCACCCGGATTCACAGTCCATTTACAGCACGTCGCCATCTTTGCTACGGACCCAACTCCATCCTTCACCTAACCTTAACCAGGGACGTCTCTGCAGACTCAGTCGGTCAGGCCGCAGGGTGAAACGCTGCTTGCTGCAAGAGAACAAAGCCAGGTTTGTGTTACTACAAAGACATTTCATTGCAGCAAGGCCACAGGTAATGCAATATTGTCTGTTATATGTGATGATTGTTTCTGAGTAAACTTGTTGCTATTGCAGATTCTCAGGATCTGCCGGTGTATAGATGATTTAATGGTCAATACGGGGGAACAAGGAGGTCTCTATGCACAGAATATGTTTCATTATTAGGATGGACATCTGATTTGTAGCAGTAGAATACTAATCAGCTCTGTGCAGAATGAGCCTGGTTACATTGTTACAAGAGATTGCTGATGAGGGGGGAGTTAGGAGACCCCTCCATCAGTCAGCAATAATGAGGGCTCTTTGTAAGGCTTCCCCTATTTTCTAAAAGTTATAAACTCCTTAGTGTGAATTGATTCATTAACATGCATTATGTTGTTGCTTTTGTGCATAAATGCAGCCCATTGAAAACTACTGAGCTGCCAACACACCCTAATGTGCCCAGAATCACACAATGCAGGAGCTACGTTCAGATATGTTGTGTTTAGTGTATGGAGGTGTTATTCAAAATGAATTGCACCATAATGCATATTTGTAATAAAAAAAGTATTGCAATGTAGAACTTAATATCAGGTCTTAGGGCCCATGTGGACAGGCGTTACCCATTCAGTATTTCTTCTTTAAATATTAAAAAACATAGAAAGGTCCAATTTAATCAGATTTCCCTGCAACAGTAACACTTCTCAATGAGACCGACCGTGTCCAAAGAAGGCAATGCAGAACAGATCAAATACAGCCTCAGAATTGTTATCCACATAGCACCATAGTGCTAAATAGGAATCTAACAACACAAAGAACTAATGTCTATACAAGACCAATTATAAATAATGTTATACCTATCATTCTATTATATGTGAGTGATTAAGCATTGGCCCCAGACATCAGCACATTTCCATGCTACTCCATTTCTTTGGGGATCTGTTTATCTTATACACATACCTGATAGAACGTTATTCCACTTGGTCCAAATCACCCATATTAAACAATCATTTATATCCCGTGTGGGTAGCAACCCCACCAAGAGACCTGGCACTCCCCCCTCCCCCCAGGAATGTGAAGCCATTCTTAGAATTTGGGAATGTTTGGAACACAAAAGAGGCAGAAAACTCCACATTGCACAAAGGTTTCCTTATTCTGTTCTTTTGTCTACAGCGATGGCAGGTAACGGGGTCGGCCAGTGTCAAACACCTCGCTTTTCAGGAAAGTGCCCCAGATCTGCCTCGTTAGAAAAGAATTAATCTGAGAACACTATGAAACTCTGAAACCATTGCCCCCCTACCCTAACTAGCGGGCCTGAGAGCCTCCATTGTCCGCACGTCCCCCCTCGACTAATTTATGGTAATCTATTTGTGTAGAAGTGTCTATGAATTCCTCCAAACTGTGAAAAGAGTAAGCCATAGCCTGGAAAACTTCAGGAATTATATAGAGTCCGCAACAGGATGGAGACAATATCCAAATTATTAAAAAGAACTAAGGGACTTAGGGCCATGGGGGCAACCTGGAGTCAGTGATAAAGAATTATTATCTATATCTGGGGCATATGTTATATTTGTGGGCCAAATATTGTTCAGGAGAGGCCTGTGGGTATTTGCCTTTAAAGTGGTTTCTCTATTGTAATATTGATCCTTGAGGAAGATTTCCCCAACTTCCTGTTTAACTGATCACAATATTGCAATCAAGGAGCCTACTGTATTAATATTTGGGAAACAAAGGAAGGATCCCTGTGATCTGCTATAGCATTCAAATGGTGTTCAGTCTGTGATAATGGGTAATGTGCCATGGCGGAGCCCTATATACCGTTACCAGAATGGGTGCTGCCATGTGACAATGATGGTTAATGGATTCAGATCATAAATCTAAATTCTGCTTCTAATCTCTACATTGCATAGCGGATATTAGGATGACAATCTGATACAACAGCTCCCATTACATCCATCTTGGCTGCCTTTAGTTCTTCGTTCATATTTATCTGTGAATGTCATTGGTCTCTTATTGAAAAAGAAGCTTTAGTTTTATAAGAGCTAGATTGTAAGCTCTTCGGGGTCCTCTCCTCCTGTATCACTGTCTGAATTGGTCTGTCATTTACAACCCCTATTTAATGTACAGCGCTGCGTAATATGTTGGCGCTATGTTAGAACTAGAAATAAGCAAACCTGAGAGTTTTGTTAAGGTTACTATCTGAGTCAGTGTTCAGGTTAATGTTAGAATTAGTGCTGGCTCTGTTGATTAAAACCAGTATCAGCACTGACATGGTGATCACGTGGCTTCAAAAGATTGAAAAGTTTAACGATTTTGTTTTATTTTTGTTATTTTTTTTCCTGCAAGAATCTGCATTGCAAATTTTCTGCATGAAAAATCAATCAATTCCCCTCATCCCTAATTATAGAATGTTCTGGAACACCATTCATTTTGGTTTGTCTCTTTCTGCTCCGACTTTGCAAACATTTTGTCCCCGGGTGGCCTTTTTCTGGAAAGGCAGAGAGAAGAAGGCTGTATGTTTACCTGGTGGGTGCAGAGGGTTGCATATTCTGAAGTGTGGGGCTGTATAACATCCATCACTGCACAGTGACACAACACCACGGGACCACGCACTGTTACACCACAGTGACATGCAACGCACAACACCGACACACATTGTGCCGCTGACTGACCTGGAGAGCTGGAGGCCGGACTCACCGTCAGCAGCACCTCTTGGTTATCAGCAAGCGCTTGCTTGGCCAGGTACCGCTCCCGCTTCACTTTAATCTCCACTGACTCGGGGATGTCCGGGACCATCCAATCAATGCAGCGCAGACTGAAGAACACCACGTGCTGGGAAGACACAGATATATGTCAGGACAATACCTATAAATCAATACAGTCTGAGATATGCGCCATCTTCCAATGCCTGCAATTTTCACGTTGCAACAAACACATAAGGTGCCTGCACAAATCCTACAATCCCAGTGTAAGAGTTCACATTCCAATTTCACATTTCCAAATGTATTGAATTATTTTAAATATTAAAATCCCAATCCTGCAGCTTTCATTTCTTAGGCTCCTTTGTGCCATTAGTATTGACTTACCTCAAAGGCGATGATGAATCCCAAGCGCACGGCCAACAGCTTCCAGTAAAACAAGGTGTATCTACCGTCCTCATCCCGAAATGCTTTGTACCTGCACCATATACAGAGATCAGGTGAGATATGACTCCTATTTCCCCAACATACAGGAAATGTTCAATAGACTCTCAATTGTTGAAGTATTTAGGAAAAAGAAATAGGAAGATTTTTATCAAGATATCAGTTTGTCCTAAATCTCATTTAAATACCAGATCCGTGACTCTTTATTTCAGGTCCTGATGACCCCTGAGGATGATTTTCTTCTAACCCTTTTCCACCCAATAAATTAAAAAAACTTTAGCTGAAGTTGACTTTTGTTGTGCTTGGTGAGCTAATCCATGACATGGGGTGGATAATGACCTTTCTCATAAGATGACTTTTTGGGGTACAGCATCAGGAAAATCACCCCAAATAGTCCAGAATAGACCACTGTTTCCCTGAGATGTACAAATGGCCCCAGGGTATGAAGTATGGCATGACTTACCTGCACATGGTGTGGTTGGCAGACACATAGCTGTGTGGAGAGTAAGACAGGGTGAAGTTTAGGAAACCATCCAAATTGCTGTCATATTCATACTGATAGAGAAGTCGCGGCAGGAAGTCAGAGGTAAATGCAATGAGGAAAGCCTGCAATAAGCACAGACATGATGGCTCAGAATCTAAAACTGAACTCCAGGCAGGCAGCTAAATACAAAGTTGAAGCTGAACAGTCGAGGAACAAAGGGAAGCTCATTGCTTTGTCATTCTGCTCTCTCCTACCATAAGCACGCTGTTTGTGCTACGGCACACCTGACTGGCAAATTGCTTTGCTTCTCCTTTCCTTTTTCAGAGCTCTTCTGTACTAGGACTTTAGGAGACTGATACAAATTCAGCTCCAGGTACTCAGGAACTCATAAAATAAAATCAAGGGCTATACAAAGACTGTTGCTTTCTGTGGGGTAGAGAGGGTAAAGTGATGTGACTCTATAGAGTGACTACTCCACTTACGTTGACAATGACGGAGAGTTGGGCCAGAGCTTCCAGAATATGGAACCAGACGCCGATATGTTGAGCCCGCTCTGCCACAGGGCGCCGATATTCACACACAAACTTCTGAGCGTCCAGGCGAATCTCTACCCAGTTATTGAGCAGAGCAAAGAGTGGAGCCAGTGGGAACGCAGCCACAAAGATGGTGATGAAGCCAAACTGAATGACTGAAAGAAGAGACAATTTGGGTGATGACTGTGTCCCCTCCTCATTTCTTCATTTTTACCTATAAAACTTTCTGGAGGAGTAGAATTTACCACAGCAGGTCACTCACCCATCTCAAGGTATTCCTCGAAAAGCCCTTCGGACTCAATGAGTTCATAATCCTCCTCCCATTGCTGGGGTTCCTCAGAGATCTGTGTCCCCCGAACCTTGGCTAGCTTTCGTCTCTGCTGCCATGACTTCAATTTTCTGCCAGAAAATGCCACGGGATAAAACTGAGCAAATTTCACACATAATGGTAAATATTTATATGTTATGTTTTACAAGGACCGATAACACTGCAAATCCACATGTTTGATTATTTCACTCAATCTTTTTTCTCCGATGACCACTCTCTGCATCTACATACTGCGACCTTGGTGCTCCCTGATGCTGCACGCAATGACAATGCAATATACTTTGCACCACAATCTATATTGGAATCCACTCCCCAACATTATTTGGCTGTAGGGTTGGAGACCAGGTACCATTGCACACTGGATCAGTGGTAAGTTTTTTAAATGTATACTTATTTTTCACAGCACTCCTGAAAACTATTTGAGCCCATCTGTGTTTGTTTCCAGGGCCAAATATGAATTTTGATATGAAGACACTTTAGGTTTCATATACAGGGAACATGTAAAAAATGTTTGTTTATATCCCTGAAATATTGGCTTTTGGTGCAGTATGGTATCCTAGTGTCTCCTAGTTTTTGATTTACTCTATGGAGGATGGAACATAATCTCCAATCCCAACCTTCCGCTTCTTAGACACAATACGTCACATAAATTGTATAAAACATAATTGCTTGCTTCGGACGTAGACATAGACAAGCCCCACTACTGATACCTTCACTTCTCATCTCCATTACCAGCAAGGCCAAACTATTTTTCATCATTTCATCATTTCATTTCATCATTAAGCGTTTTCTAACTCAACAACTTTAAAAAGGGAACTGCAGTTGTAAATGGTAAAGTGCCCTCCCATTTTTTTATTCCTCTATATTATTACTGTACATTAGTTGACCATCTTTTTTTTACTTACGGGATCAGAAACTCCTGAATGTTGCTGATAATCTGCTTGCCAACCATTATAATGAAGAGTTGTTGGGCCAATTCTATGAGGCAGCCACCTGGACCGCACTGTAGGGTAACAGAGAGAAGAATTAACACGGACAAAAACTCATCCAGGTACAATATGTAAAGCTCACACATTTTCTTATATGGTTTTCGTATTGTTAAAAGCAAATCAGATAGTCATACAACGTTTCAGTTAAACCATAATATTCAGAACCTTACAGGGTTGGACATTCATTGCCATCTTCTATTACTGGAAGCAGAACAAGGTAGACAGCAGTCAGAAAAACTGAAACCACAGCTTTGTTCAGTTTGTGAACCCCCTCCAAATGAATGAACAAGTTCAAGTGTTCCCAGTGAGGGGTCCTGATAATTGCCCATCATACAAAGATATTGTAAACACACATTTTGGTGAAGACCCTTTTCTGTTCCCCCATTACTTATCCCCAGGGTACAAAGCCAGCTCCTTAAAGACATAGGGTCACCATTTTAGTGTCCTGACCTCAACCCTACTGAACACCTTTGGATGCATTTGAATGGCCATTACAAACCAGGTCTTCTCATACAACCTCAGTACCTATTCTTACAAATGAGTCCCACAGATACCCTCCAAAATCTCATAGCGATCCTTCAAAAATGAGTAGAGGCAAATAGAGCCATAAAGTGGGGCTTTGTATTAATGATTTGGGGCTGTGCAATGTGGTGTCTAACAAGCTCATATAGGTGTGATAGTCAGGTGTGTCAGGTAGGATAACAATTCTCTCTGCTATACTTCTAACATGAATACATCACAGCTTGACAGGTGAGGCTCATAGCTACAAGACTTATTATTGGTTAGCCCCCAGTGCTCAATGCAGTGAATCCAAGACACGCTTAATTAGTCACAATATAATTATTAATAAAGATTTCATCAATACTTACATCCTCGTTCCTCATACCCAGGAGCTTGCCATACTGACCGGGATATCCCACAAATCTGCAGGACAGAAATGTAGTCAGCAGAGTTCTCCATCGGTTATATCAAACATTGTCAGCTTTCCAGCATTAGATCATTGGATGGTTTCTCTAGCCGATGTATTGTGCAGCTCTGTTTGTTTCATTTTCTAGCCGGTAACAACTATGTCCCAATTTGTGCTAATAATATCACCATTATCACCAATAATCTCTGCAGAGATCTATGTCTGGTGCTTCTTGATTCTGCCACCTGATACACAGGCAATAAATACTGAAAATATAGCAGTCAAATAATCTCACCTTCCTTTAAAGAAAGCCACATAAAATGGTGAGGAGTAAAAGTTCACAAACTGGAAGATGAAAACCTTAAAGGTGAAAGCGTCCTCGTGTAGAGATTGGGTACGATGCATTTCTGTGATAGAGAGGAGATGGGAATCAGATGAAACCATCCATCACAGGAGGCCATTTCTAAGCTGTCTGTATTGGGTGCTATACAGAACCCATTGCTACCCTTTCAACCACCCCATTCTAAGAACAATAATCAGAGCCGCAACATTCCAGTTATTAGGAACAAGTAAAGTATAACATATTGGGACTGATCTATCAGATGCATAGGTCCATAGAACTACAGTATATGTACTGGATATTGAAGGGACCCCTTTACTGTCCCAGTAAACTTACACGACAATAACCAGAGTGTCACAGCATGCTCATTGCAAGTGAACACCTGTAAGTATTACACAAGATGACCTAATACATGCAGAAACAGATAAAACAGAGGTCATTTCTAAGATGTATATACTGGCTGCCGTTGAGAGCCCTTTATTGTCCCAAGAATTATAAAGGCCACAACAAGGCAAAACAATTGCTAGGAAGAAGAAGAGTATTGTAAAATACTGCAATTTTTTCATGTACAGAGAGATTCTCATAATAGCAAAAGTCATTTAAAAGTTGAATGTACTGGGTGCTGCAGAGACTCTTTTTTTCTTTTCTTGTGACTCTTCTACCCCTCATAACCAGGACCACAATGTGATAAATAATATCCATCAGGCTGGTTTTGCCCAAGGTAGTTGTGTGTTCTTGACTGTAAATTACAATGTAATTTATGCTCCTCTTTGTTTCATATTAAACATTATTTATTATTGACCCATTGATCTGAATATGAATCTGCTAACAGCAGCCAGGAGAATGTAAAATGAAGTAAAAACAGACAATATGACCATTGCAGATGTTCTGTGTACACCCAGCCTGTATCTTCTGGCTATGACTGTCATTCAGCTGACATTATTGAGCACAGCAAAGATCAACATCACCACCTACAGACTGACTACACTAATACAAGAACTACAAAAATGTACCTGTACACTCCTATTTATGGAACTGAACAACACTGAAAGCATCCAGTGATTCATTCTAATTGTTAGTATTCATCTACATCTGCCATAAATATGGGATGCTGCACATTGCTGTTTATTTCCAGGTCTTGCTTAGTCAGTCAGACGAATAATTAGTTTTTATGGAAGTGACACCCCGCCAGCTCTACACACAGACATAGTACTGTGTACTCAAGGGTTGGACTGCTGTTTACAGCTGGGTGTTACATGTCACACACGTGGGTCATGTTGTTTTGGGTCCTGCATTTAATTTAGTTGGTAGCAAAATACAAAAGATTCTCCCCTTATTGCCATGTGCTATGCTGTGCTGCCTTATATGTAAGATGAATGTAATCTAATGTAAGCACTGCTGGGGCTTGTCCTGTGTATTGTATTTTGTATGATTCTGAGTATACAAGTATTGTCATTAGTCAAAGTTCAAGTGTCTTTTTTCCCTGGTTATAGAGAATCCATCTACTCTGCAGATTCTGACCACAATGAGGAGCTAGATACAGACATCAGAGCTGGGAAAATGTAAAAGAATAAAGCATGGTGTTATATCTGCAGCCTCATATCTGCAAGAAAAGGACATTGAAATTGTAAGTAACCTAAAAAGACTAAAATACTGTGCTAGAAAGGCTATGTACAAGGGGGTGCTGAGAAGTTCCTGGCTTTGCCCAGAAAAAGAGAGCCCGAGTTATGAAAAAACACATTTATCCAACATATTCCCCCTGAGACTGATGCACTTGGTACAGCGTGGTTGCAGCTTTTCTAGACCATTCAAATAAAAGTCCTTTTGTTGGGCCGCAAACAAACTCTCAGTAGCATCTTTGACATGAGAAATGTCCTCAAAACGTTTGGGCCAGGTCAGGTGAGTAGGGGGGATGGTGGACCAATTGGAAACCCAGTGTGTTTAATTTGGCAGCCACAACATTTGACGTGTGCACAGGTGCATTGTCCTGCAAAAAAAAAGGATTCCTTTGGTCAACTTTCCACAGTGTTTCGTCCTAATTGCCTCCTTCAGCTGGTCCAGGAGGTTAGCATAATACTGTCCGGTGATACGAGAGCCCTGAGGTAGGTAGTCCACCAACAGAATACTGTCTTTGTCCCAGAAAACGGACACCATGACTTTTTTGACCCATTTCTGGGTTTGGCGCTTTTTCGGCCGCAGGGACCTGCTGTGGCGCCATTCCTTTGACTGTTCCTTGGTTTCAGGGTCATAGATGTGGAGCCAGGTTTCATCCTCAGTCACTAACCTAGCCAAAAAGTCCTGTGCAGCTTCAAAATGGGCCAAAAGGCTTTGGATGCCTCAACATGTTCCTTCTTCTGATCACTGTTCAAACATTTTGGCACCCACTTCTCTGAAAGCTTGCCATGTCTGGTGATAACAAACCCAACACGCTCCCGTGAGATGTCATGTATCTGGGCGATCTTTTTTGTGGATATTCACCGGAACGAACTTCTCGTCATCCCCTCGTACATGAATTGGAAATAGGTGTTTGACAGGGAGCAAAATAAATGCTTTGATATCTTCAGTGAAAAGTGGAAATGAGACAAAACACAAACTATATTTGCCTTGATTTGGCAGTGTAAGCTTCTAGGTAATCAGAAAATGATCATTTGTATGCACACAAGGAAGCTTACACCAATATCCCCAATCTAAATCACCAGGGATGGCTTCATCCAACCTAACTTTGTGTTATTGGGTTGCAGCAACTTAAGGGTACCCACAAAAACAAAGGAAGGATATACAAACTTCAATCTTTGAAACCCAGGACACCAACACTCAAAGACCACCAAGCTCACCTTTGCAGCTTCAGCAGATCTGCTACATGCTTCTGTATACCTCCCCATGCACCACTCACCTTACTGTGTTCCTGTCATGCACTACTCACCCCATCGGGTCAGTTTCTCAGCCAGTGAGGTGTAGACTTGACTCATTAGCAAGATAAGCACTAGGTTGACCATGGTGCTGCTGATATTGGCAATGTTACCAGCCTATAATTCAGAAAGCAAAGATACTTTGTAGATTGTGGTCAAGGAAATGATATATCCCAGTGCCAGTTATTGGGGTGATATAAATCTTTCAGGGCTATTGGGGCAATCTGTACAGGGAATACAGGTGTGTAACAAAAACATAGTCAGCTATAACTTATTTTTTTGGGCACTTCAAACCATTGTGTTAGAAGGGATTTAAATAATATCTCTGCAGTCAATAGCATTTCATAGTTTTGCAGTGTTATGGAGGGACTAGTCTGATAAACTTTTTATGTCTCAGCTGATTGTATTGCTTCTCCCTTCGCCTGGCTTTGTACATTTTTCCAGTTTATTTAAAGGGTTTTAAAGACTATTTACTTTGTTGAGATTACACAATTGAGTTCCCTTTAATTTTAAGTCTTTTTTAGCACTATCAGTTTATTCTTACCTGTGTCATGAGAATGCTGTTTCCTGTGTGATACATCATCATGCTGACGATGCCACGGTACATGATAACTGACACCAAGAAAATCATCACTACACATAGCTGCAGAGAGAAAGGACACCAATAAAAAATAACTTCCAGCAGAATTACATCTAGCATCTTAGTAGGTAAGAAATTAATAGATTAGTAGAAGAAATTAATTGACAATCTTACATGCTTGCAAGTGGAAGATCCATGCATGTGTAGCATGTAACAACCCTCAGTGGATGGGACGCCGGGCTACCCAGTGGCCTAGAGCATGGCCTATGATGGAGGTGCCAGTTGGTCAATAGGGGAAGATATATAGGGCGAGATGGCAAAGAGGAAGTCCAGTAGACCTAACTTGGAGCTGTATTTAAAGGTTGGTCATTGCCATGTACTAAACTAAAGTCAACCAGACTATTTCTATTTGGTTATAACTTAGTAATAACATTTGTTTCCCCTAAAAAGACTGAGAGTAAGTAACAAAGAATTGATTGATAAAAAAGCCACTCCTACTAAGCTGAATTATATTAATTGGCTTAAATAGGTTGTTGGCATTCCATCTATAAAACAAACTAAACTCCTGAAGCCCCCTTATGTACACAAAACATGTTAAGTTATTATTGCCTTAAATGCGAACAAGAATCACTAATAATGGATAGTTTGGAGGGTTTGCCAATATGAAGATGATATATTAAAGGTAATGTAGCAATCAAAGTATGTTAGGGTTAGTACATCCAGTATTTACTACACTCTTATATTCCTTACCCCAAATTATGTTTGACCTCAAAACAAACTTTGGAATTATTAGTAACTGGTAGTAACCCATAAAACCTTCAGCAGCCAATGGAGAATCCTAGGAGCCTCACCATGATCACAATCACCATGGATCCAGTGAGAATTCGAGAGAGACGAGCCTTCTCTGGAAAGTATGGTTCTTTTACTCCTGTGATTGGGTTCTGCTCCATCTGTGGAGCCATAGCTGCAAATTCTGGCCGTGGGGGCTCCTGGAAATAGATTGGAAAGTCACAGGAGCAGCAGCCATATCAGAACAAGTATAATGTCATATATTTACCTGGGGACATTCGTGAGTAGTGCATTTATCCCCAGAATAGAAGCCAGCGAAGGAGGCCAAACATTTTATATAAGTAACCTGAGGAGAGGATCCAGAAGGTTCTGGAGGGAATACCTCTTCAAAGTCCTCTAGACCCACCTTAAGAATCTGATTTTATTGTCTGGTAAAGGGGACGCTTGAACTAAACTTACTGAAGAACAGCTGTAGATAAGATACAGCTTACATTGGCAAGTACAAAAAATGGGGTTCTAACTCTTTTAGGCCATTGAGGTCAACAAGCATTATTTTGTGGCATTTAACCTCACCTCATCCTCCTGGAAGTCCATGCAGTCCCAGTGATGGGCCAATGTTGCATTTTTCCTCTTCCAGTACTCCAGGAAAGAGACTGCCCAGAAAGACATGAAGATACTAAAGAAGACCGTTCCTGGGTGGTCAAATAGATAACCGACCTAGAAAAAAGAAATGTATGGTGAGAAAGGATCACCAATGGACAGCACATGACAAGGGACTCCACTCCACCCACCTTTGCCATGGGGCAGATCTCAGAGATGTACCAGGTTTTACAAGTGTCACACAGGGGGCACATCAGCAACTCTTTCCCACTGTCACATACTTGCTGCCTGCAGAATACAAGAAATGTAAGTTATTCTCTCACCTGCTGAGCATGTTGGAGTCATACAAGACTTGGCAGGGCCCTCACACTCACGCGACTGTGTTACTCCCCATAGTCAGAATGCCGGACACAAAGACACAGGTTCCAACAACAGCAGCCGGGAGTAGCCAGGCAGTGTAAAAACCTGGAAAGCAAGATCATAATGGATTATACTCTCTGAATTAATATACTCAAAAAGTTCCAATAATCAGTTCAGAATCAGATTTCTGGTAGTTACATACCCAGCCAGGCAAAATATATAGCCACCTTTTCTCCAAAGTATTCCCGTATGTGATCCAGCGGCTGGTATTTGTACCACTGTGACCAGCATGCCCAGTACTTGTAGAGGATCTGACGAGAGTTCAGGTTCTCTGTGGCCACCTCATACTCTGGCATTTCAATGGGCCCCTGGGGCAAACAAGAAACCTCTATTACAACCCACAGATATTAACTATGGACTAAGTCATAGCGGTTCATATCCACCCACCACCAGGAATCGCCACAATATTATTCCCAGACATGGAGATACCTCCAATGATCACCTGAACTAGTCAGCTCTATGGAGCCCTTTGATCACATACAATGCTCAATTCAATCATTGCCAATGTATGGTCATTGGATGTGGAGGTTTATTCTTCATTAGAGTTGCTGGACTCCTGAAGATTTTTATATTCATCATTGGAATTCAAGTGCACCAAACTCCACACAAGTGTCACTTTAGAGACGGACAGAGGTTGTGACTTTTGGTTTTTAAAGCCTGAATATTCTGATTGTGCAGTTTTTTATTTGGAAGTTAGGTGTCTGTAAGGGACATCTGTACCCACCTCATGAAGCGGGAAAGCCGCGGTGTATATTCCCTCCTTCAGCATTCGCTCTATTCCGACCTCCGCATGTTTGCGCTTCCCATATATAGTGCGTGATAGGATCTCATAGAGCTGCATGATGACAGGCAAGGAAACATATGAGTGAAAGTTTCACATTACGTTATGTGAACCTTCATTATGCAGGAATATTTCCACTTACAATGCGACTTCTTTGGGTGTTAGTGAAGTACGTGGCATGGCACTCGCTACCCAGAAACCTGATGAAACAACAAAACAACAAAATGCATTTGTCATGTTTAAGAAAAATCAATCATCAAAACATTTTGCAGAATCTTTGTACTGTCAACTACAGAAATGCTAATGAGAAGAAATAAAGGACTTGGGGGACCTATGGACAGTGAGCACCAAGCTACATTTTTTGCATTTATTTTGGATCTTAATAGGAGTGTTTGTCACCCGCACTCACCTCTGAAGTTTGGAACGGCGGAAGGCGCAGGTATAGTAATTCAGAGGCTTATTGGGGACATATTGATACATGGGGTTTGGAATGTGCAGTCTCTGCAAGAAGCGGTCTGATGCATTATTATCTGGATTGAGCTGGGCCTGCAGGAAAAAATGCGGATACAAAAATTCCATGATACAACTAACATTTCCATATCATTTTCATGGCGTTTCTCTGAAAGATAGCAGAAAACGGGCCTTTCATTTGCTGATTGAGGCCTATTTATAAAGCCGTCTAGTCTCATCACAAGTTCATTTGTTTTTGTAGCATTTCAGGAACACTGTGGAATGTTGTCATACAGCATATGCTATGATGTGGTACGGACCTGTAATGGTGCCCGCATACACAGCTCCTCTGCAAAGTACACCAAGACGTCCCAAGGGGCGCTGAGCTTCAGATAATGCAGGGATTTTCGCTCACTTAGGGTTTGCTCCTGCAGGACAGACAAACAGACATCAGAGGGATGGGATAGTGAGGGCAGGACAAATGTCCACCATTGGGGCACCGAGGCAGCACTCTCACCTTCTCACACAGGAGCCCTGCCTTCAGCAGGTTGCGGTGGAAGCGTCTGCGGTGATTTTCATTGGCCTCTTTCCTCTTGGCTCTGCGCTGCTGCTCCCTTTCCGCCTGGGCCGAGGTCCTCATCTTGTGCTTCTTGGATTGGAGCTTCTCCTCCCATACCAACACAAAGTCTGCATGACGGACAAGACAACAAATTCATTGCCAAGCTGTCTACAATCGTATCCCACTAAAGGCAAGGTCTTGCATGCCAGCATTTCCAAAAGGTGGGGTTAACATGCCTGGGAAAGGGAAAACCTTTTAAAAGACAAAAGGAGAAAATAAAAGTCCTGCAGATCTTACCAATGGGGGTTTTGCCATCTTTGAAGGTGTTTCCGGGGGGTTCGAGCCTGTACAGATCTGTACATGGGATGTATATGGGATCCTCGTCGTAATCTTCCATGTACTACAAAATAAAAGGTATTGGCATATATCAGACACAGGTGACTATGATATGGTAATGCAGATCTTGGGATTGGGTTAGAGGAACAGAGGGAACCATAAGGAAAGTTTAGTATGAGGAAATCCCGGTGATACCCACTCTGTGAAATATAAAAGTGAAATGAATCTTACATAGTCTTCAGCACCGATTCCATTGGGCAGGTTTCCCGGTGAATCTCCCAGAAGTTCAGCACCATCTCTGTCCAGGTCCACCAAGGAACTTGTGTCCAGATCAGACCAATCCGACAGCTTCCTCTGAAACATCCCAGCCAGCTACATGCCCCAGGCAGGGAGACAGCGGGCACCCCGGGGGACACAGATCAGCAGAAATCACTATGGGCACTAGGAACACATCATCTTTTTTCCCTCTATAACACCAATAAAATGCCGACATTTATTGACACTCAACAAAACCACATGTCGGGGGTAGGAGAAGACGGGTGACAGGACGGTGTGGGGGGTGTGAGAAGACTGGTGACGGGACAGGGTGTCAAGGGAAGGAGAAGACAAGTGTCAGAAGGTAGGAAGGGACAGGAGTAGGGGGTAGGTGAAGAAGCGAGTCGGGGGTGGGGGAAGACAGGTGATGGCACAGGGTGTCAAGGGAAGGGGAAGACAGGTGTCGGAAGGTAGGAAAGGACGGGAGTAGGGGGTAGGTGAAGAAGCGAGTGGGGGGGGGGACAGGTGATGGCACAGGTGTCGGATGGGAGAAGATGAGTGATGGGACAGGGTGTTGAGTGTAGAAGGAGATGGGTGACAAGGTGTTGGGTGGTAGGAGCGGATGGGTGACGGGAAAGGGTTTAGGGGGTAGAAGACGATAGGTGACGTGGTGGGGAGGTAGGAGGAGATGGGTGACGGGACAGGGGGTTCGGAGGTAGGAGAAGATGTGACAGGGTGTCGGGGGTAGGAGGGGATGGGTGACGGGACAGGGTTTAGAGGGTAGAAGAAGATAGGTGACGGGGCAGGGTGTCGGGGGGATAGGAGGAGATGGGTGACAAGGTGTCGGGGTAGGAGGGGATGGGTGACGTGGTGGGGAGGTAGGAGGAGATGGGTGACGGGACGGGGGTTGGAGGTAGGAGAAGATGTGACAGGGTGTCGGGGGTAGGAGGGGATGGGTGACGGGACAGGGTTTAGAGGGTAGAAGAAGATAGGTGACGGGGCAGGGTGTCGGGGGGATAGAAGGAGATGGGTGACAAGGTGTCGGGGTAGGAGGGGATGGGTGACGTGGTGGGGAGGTAGGAGGAGATGGGTGACGGGACGGGGGTTGGAGGTAGGAGAAGACGGGACAGGGTGTCAGGATGTCATATCACAGTGATATATAAGGGTGATGGGGGATAGCAGGATAACCTATAAATGTGGGCGGGGGGCATAAAGGGTGATGAGGGGTGACAGTAACCCATCAGTGTGGGATGACATAGGGGGTGAGGAGGGGTAATAATGTTGCCCCCCGATCCTTGTAATCGTTTCTCACCTGATCTGTGTTGATGGCAGGCCTATGTGCGAGGCATCTGCTGCAGTCTTGGCCCCAAGGGGAAGAGGTTTGAGGCTGCACAGTAATTGCAGGGAGATGTTGTCAGTCTCCTCTCCTCCCTCCTCCACATTACAGCATCAGGCTGGTCGGGGAGGGGCAGCTGTACCAAGGATGCTGGGACCTGCATTGCCTATATACAGCTATCTGTGTACAGCAATTACCCCCCCAATATATCTTACCTCTGGGGCCCCTCATACTGCAATTTCACTGCAATCGTTGGGGCATGCTGGGAGATGTGGTTCATCAAGTACTGAGCCTTAATATTTGGTATACAAATCTCTAGAAATGACAGGGACTCTTTACTGGGATTACCAGACAGGAAGTCACCTGTGTGCTGGGAAAATGTTTCCTCCCAATAGCAGATTTTGATCTTTGCAATGTTCATCCATCTCCCCCACCGAGGACACCAAAATATGAATCCCAATCCTCACCCTGAGTGCTGTGATTATCTGCAGACACTTCATAACCCAAATACCCCAACAGCCAATCACCAGGCTGCAAATCCATACCATAAGGAATGCAGAAGTGGTCAAGTAAATACTAGAATGTAGGTGATGTGTGGCCCCGGCTGAGGGGCCCTAACAAAGACAACCCTTGGGACACCTCTGATAGTGAACTCATTGGGGGTTTTGTGACTCCGGCAGTGAAATGAGCACAGGCAGCAAATGTTTTGCACAGCTCACCCCCGGGGATTTCACCCTCTGTGGAGAATACAGAAAGACGAGCAAAACAAATCACAGCCGGAGGGAGAAAGTTTTGGAGGGTGCAGACACCTCGCACGTGTCATGGTATCGCCGCTTTGTGTATATTATTGTCGGAGTTTAAAAAATTTTTTTTAATTTTGTGTAAATATGAAAAATAGCTGATAAAATTTTATATAATATTGGTCACCCAGTAAATGGCGTTCTTGCCACTTATTCACACTTTCCAGACACTCCACATCTGTGAAAAGTCTGTTGTCAGAGCTCAGGACTACACAAAGGCTCCGACCATATCAGATGAAGAGGTTTCAATCAGACAGAGGCAGCCACAAAGCTGTGCTGCTTTTCCGTTTGCTAACCCATAGTGCTCTGTGATTCTTTCATCATGTAATATATTTATATTGTGCATATGCATTAGGAAACAAATAGGGTACATCAGTGTAGGCCCTCCCCACCTGGGGATACATACAGCTGGCCCCAGACCATCATTATCAGAGAGGTCAGAGGAAATGGGACGGACTGGTTCCAGATGATAAGAAGTCCACAGTTGCCTCAACATCTGAAAGTCATCACAGAGCACCACCCGGGGCCCCTCCAGTCCAGTGGAAGCAGCTGAAGATTGGAAAAATGGCGGACTGACCAGTCCTAATTTATGCTCAAGGCACGGATCTAATGACTTTGGCGGCTCAGTTGTTTGGCCACATTTTTCATCTGGAGTCCCCCAACTTTTAGTGGGGCAAAGCTTCCAAGGGGCGACCTGAGAAGCCTTATAGTACAAAGATACAAAACCAGATATCATAACTTTTCCTGGCGCCTCTCCAAACCCAAAATGGGGCCCCAATTCCAGCACAGTATCACATGACCCAGAATACCGGGGTGCTGGTACCCTCCTGTGGGGTACCCATGCAGAAACTCACTGTTATGGTAATCTGTATTTGTGTCTATGTGAAATCTGCTTAGCGGAGTCACCCCTTAACCTGCCATCCCTGTCCTCTATGCCACATGCCCCTGGAATGCCCGGTGTCCAACCTTCCATTGTTCTGGGCCCCAACGTGCCACTCGTGTAAACAACAACACTCCTATTGTCAGTAGAACAAAGCTACCTCCTCGTATCACTGACTGACTGACACACTGACTAACCGACCTGTTCAGTGACACCCAGAACCGGTTCCTCTGCCGCAGGGCACCGCAGACATTCCGACACCCCAATGACTCCTCGCCCCATGCTAATCAGGTCAGCGTGCCACGTGTGAGGCATCAAAATATTCACCACATGCTGGAAGATCGCTATGCCACACTGGTGCGGCCGCATTCTTTTCTCTTTTCAGGATGGAATGTTGTCAGCAATCCAAAAATGTTTTATTTGTTTTCTTTGTGCTAATGAAGGCGCAAAATAACCCAAAAATACCAGAAGCAGAACCCTTCCAATTGTTTCTTTGGTCACCAGGACAGGAAGTGCAATAAAATCCCAGGAGAAAAGGAAATGATCAGATATTTGGCAGGATCAGTTTGTTACACATATAAAACCTGAAGGAGGTAAATAAGAGGTGACGATTTTTGGGGCTCACGTGTCCACACAGGAAGTAAAGGGAAATCTTCCCCAGCACAATCCAATGCTGAACACAGATGCTGTTCCATATTGATGGAAGGAATGGTTAGGTGGAATTCCGGTGATTTTGCATCTCTCGGCCTCATCACGTTAATGGCATTGGGGCGGTGTGTTGGGAATCTGTTTGTACATGACTGTACCGATATCAATGGTACGTTATCTGCACGCGCAGGAATTCAGCTGACATTTTTACAGACTTCCTTTGTCTCAGATAATTGCAGCAATTATGTCATTCCTTAATTCAGATCCTCCACGTGACAACCACCATAAATTCGTCTGACTGGAGTCACCCCAACTCACTCGTTTCATCCAGAACACAGGAGACGTACCTTGTCTGTCAGGACAGCCATGATCTGCCTTTTGGTCCACATCCTGGGGATTCTTTCCGGGGCCATTGGGATGATCCTGACTTGGATTGTCACCTTCCTTCCCCAATGGCGTTTGGTGGTCTTGGCGGAGAACAACGGCTTTGTGGTCGAAGGGGGGAGAATTGATGGTGAATGGCTCAGCCGATGGGACGGTTTGTGGGTGACGTGTCTCAGCCAACGCCGCTTCTCCCTGGAGTGCAACGACTACGGCTCCCGCGTGTCCCTGACCTCCGACCTCAAGGCCGGCCGGGTCTTCATGGGCTTCAGTAGCGCCATTACCCTCCTGGCCTTCATCTTCTCTCTGATTGGGATTCTGCTGTCTGGCTGCTGCTCTCGGTGCTGTGGCAAGGACCGTGAGGAGAGGCGATGCCTAACCCTGACTGCAGGTATCCTGTACCTCCTAAGTATGGTCCTCATCCTCATCCCTGTCATCTGGGTCATCGCCAACGTCTCCCACGGAGCCTACGATGCTTCCTTAACCAGAGGGGCCGTCAGATTCGAGATCGGGGAGGCCTTGATGCTGGCCTGGCCCAACGTCATCTTCCTCCTCATCGGGGGTATCATATTGTGCTCAAACTGCTCCTGCCCATGTACCACCAAAGGAAAATATAAACCCCCTCGTGACCAGGAGATGGTGCGTAGAGGGCGGCAGTGCGATGAACGGTCATGTAGCACCCCCAGGATGGAGTACATATAAATGTCCAGCAGATGACGCCAGAGAGAAAAGACTTTACTGATTACTGTGATGCTGAGCCCGAAATAGGAACTGTCTGTGTTGTCTGATTTCCTCCAGCAAGTCAGATGCCAGAAGGACAGCGAGTCCTTCCATCACATAGACAACAGATTTCACCTGGGACTTGTAGTTCCTCAGCAGAGAGGACCAGACGTGTCAGTCTGCCATCTCTGTAATGAAAGTTTGTCAGGTCAATTTTTATAATGTTGTTTAATATTTTATTTTTGTTATATAATGAGCGGAAACAAACAGCGAGAGTATGCACCAATCAGGTTCCTTGTACAGAGCGTGAATGTTTATTTATTGTTATTGTGAAAAACACTTCTATTGGTGATTATTTATATCATCAGTCTAATAAAAATACAAACCAGCATGTCATGTCAGAGATTATCTCCTCACCCGCACTTGTCTTGTCTTGTACCCCGGGTGTAAATCTCGGTATCTGTTCCTATTCTGTATGTGTGGACTCCACACAGTACCACTTCTCTTGTCCTGTACCCCGGGTGTAATTCTCAGTATCTGTATGTAAGGACTCTGCACAGTACGGTGTCACCGGCACAGGAAGGAGCTTGCATGACTTTCAATTGTTGGTTTATACAATCGGATTGGATGATGCCACTCATAATGTTTGTGTATTGGGGCTGGTGGCAGGTCATGCTCTAGGCACATGAAGGCGTAGGGAGGTGACATTGGTCCTCGGCGCTCCCATAGATTATATAAATCCTGCTATATGAAATGTTAGTGCTGCTCTATAACAACCAGTGAGATTCATCCATAGTGAATGTGGTTCCCTCCATCCAGGCGGCCCCGGAATATCTCACCGGTTGGGGGTCTTGGTGATTTGGAGGAAGAAATAATTCATTGTAATAAATAAGTCACGAATGTCCGGAGATCAGTCGGAGCCGCGGTGATCAGACGTCTGAGGCGAGCAGTCCGGCTGTTATTTGGTCCCGGTGCCACAGGATCTCCGCCAGGCCATTCAGCACCGGCGCCGCATCCAACAGTTCTATCCGTCCATCCAGACTGATTCCATCACTGAGCCGAGGTCCGTTCACACTCCTCACCCGCATGACCGGCAGCTGCCACGTCTGCTGGAACAGGCCGACGTCCTGATCGGTGACGTCCGTGTGCATGAACTGGTCAAATCTGCCGGAGAGTGAAGGAAAGAATGATATATAGAGGGCCGGGCACAAACAGGGTGTCACACGACATTGGGCGTCTTTTACAAACAACAATGGCGGAGGTAAAATGCATCCAACCCCCGGTGCCCATACTGTCACTACATTGGGATATCATTCATAGGGGAAAAGCTGCGCAGGGCTCCCTGCAGTGCTCAGTACTGGTCACATGACCTCAGCTGAAGAAGGTTAAAGACCAAGCTGGCAGAGATCTGGTGACCCCACACCTTGGCATAGGGATGTCTGCTCCATACCTCCCGAAACCGGCCTCAAAAGAGCATGGGGGGGGTTAGTGACCGCATGGAACAAGAAATAAATGGAAGAAGATGATGCAGGAGATTCCCTAAAGAGCAGCATAGAATATTCTACCCCCACGGAATAGGATACCTGGTGCCGATCACCACCCGGGCCGGGTCCTCGTCCTGACTCAGTGTGCGGGAAATGAGCGCTGGGACGTCTTCAAATGATGAACGGTCAGTGAAGGAGAAGAGGAAGAGCACAGCGTCGGCTTTCTCCTTGCAGGCCTAGGGGGTTAAAATGAGGGGTTATAGAATGGATACATACAAAGTGAATGTTTTCCTCCATCTTCCCTGCTCAATACACAGAAGAAGTCTGGGGACAGATAGCAGGTGACAACAACAGGTACCAGCAAAATGTGATCAAACTTCTTCAATGCCGACTCCCCACAATCCCAGAGCTGGAAGCAGAAGATGACGGGGCGCTGGCTGTCTCGGGGACGGACCGGCCAATACACACGAGAGGTCTGAATTCCTGTTGGGAAACACAAAATGAGACCAAAGATGTTTGCGTACAGGTCATCTACTTCCTGTTCTGGTGACACCATGTTGGAAGGACAAGAAGCAGACATTTTCCCAGAGGGGACACAAAGCGGCGATTGAAGCTTTGCTCGTTCTGCCTTCTCCTCTTATAAAAATAATGATTCCCACATGGAGGATCTAGCTACATCTCACCTGTTGTCTCGTGGTGCACGCTGGGAACCTCCAGGCCGCACAGTTTGGAGATCAGGGCTGTTTTGCCAACTCCACTTTTTCCACAGACAAAAATTTTGTAGCTGGCAATGTCAAAAGGGAGCTGCGGGGGCAGCACAGGCTGCTCTATGAGACCTGAGGGGGGAAAAGAATGACATCAAAAACACATCATACACAGGTGGAGGTGTATTACTACAACACATTACTTAACTCATTGCAGTGAGAAGGGCCTAGGATTAACCCAAAAATATGTGACCTTAGCAGCAAGAAAGAAGATGTAGTGATATAATATAACCGCCAGAGAGCAACCATGTGACCTTAAAACAAACTGCAATGACAAAAACCAGCAAAATGCAATCTTCACTAAAGAGGCAAAATGTAAGGAAAGCAACACTGCTAGAGTGCGCTGTATACACACAAATATAAAGATGTAATACCAACAAGTTGGCCACCAGAGTGCGCTGACACAGAAATGTAATACCAGTAAAATGACCACCAGATGGCGCACTGATACAAACAAACCCAAACATGTAATAACAGTAGGGTGGCCACAAGGGAACGTTGTATGCATACAAATAAAAGAAGTAATAACAGTAAAGTAAACGTGGTACTAGGAATATACCGGTATCTCCTATTCAATTAGTAAAACAGTAAAGCGGCCATCAGAGGGCGCACTGTATAAATACAAACATAGAAATGTAATAAGAGTAAAAGGCCAGCAGATGGCGCTATTTATAAACACATAAAGGTGCAATTACGGCGAATGACCAGTAGATGGCGCTTTTTAGAAACAAAAATGGAGTCGTAATGGCATCCAAGCGACCACCTGAAGGAACAATTTAAAAGTTTGTAATGAGAGCCGAATGATCACAAGATGGCGCTGCTTACATAAAAATACATAGGTGTAATGACAGCAGACGGCCACCAGGTGACGCTCTGTATATACAAACGTGTAAGACACTAGAGTGGCCGCCAGGTGGCGCCGTGGTAAATTCGGTCCGTCCGGTATTTTTGTCTTTCGCGCCATAAAGTGATTTACCGAACATCCGCCGCTTCCTCTTCCGTAGAATGCAGCTCAGATATTCTCCCCCCTCTGCGTTCTGATGCCAGTCAGGGATAATCAGGCTCCCAGGCTTGGGGAAAGAGGCTTGATGCATGGCGTCTCCTAGCAGCACTTCCGGGTACGTCGCAGACTGGTGACGTCAAGCAGGACGTCACGTGACGAGTTTCTGAAGAAAGATGGCAACATTCATCATTCAGCTGTCTGATTAACAATCATTATGTCTCCTCCTAATTATATGTACAGAGGGGGGACAGGCTGCATGGAGGATGTACAAGGGGTGACTAGCTGCATGGAGGATGTACAGAGGGGGGGGCAGGCTGCATGGAGGATGTACAGAGGAGGGGGGGCAGGCTGCATGGAGGATGTACAGAGGAGGGGGGGGGGGCAGGCTGCACAGAGGATGTACGGGGGGAACAGGCTGCATGGAGGACTCTATATTGGACTACAGAAAACCTCAATCTCCAATCCATAGTGGGGGTCTCTGTAGTTCTCAGGAAGTTAGGAGCTCACATGAACTTTGGAATTTAAAGCACTTGTCCGGAGTTCCTGCTGGAAACAGCAGCCATAGCTGAATTCTGAGTCATGTGCCCATAAAACCTTTTCACGCACTGGGAAAGATTTAGGGGTGATGGTGATATTCTGTACCTCTTCCTAATATCTTTCCCTATGAGCAGCTTAGAAATGGCTGTTTATCCTGGGGCCCCAGGTGCTGTAATGTAATGGACATTATGCCGGTCTCGTGTTGCAGTTGGATAATCTTCTACATCCACAAATCTCATACAAAGTCCTGGGGGTCGCAGTATACAATGGGAGGCGTTAGATTTTTAGGATAATGACCTGGTCAAGGTCTTCCTGCCCAGGACCCCATCCCCCCATTCAGTTTCTATATTTCCCCTTTTCATCCCAGGTAATAGAAGAAGTCATCTTGTCTCTCCTCAGGGTCTCTTCCCCACCCCAATAAATTTCCAGCACGGGATCCACACCCCACCCACCCCACCCCAATCCAATCCTAGTCCAGGGTTTGTTCCTCATCCCATTCAGTTCCCAGCCCCAGGCTTCCTGCTGTAATCTACACAACTTGGTGAGCACCCAAGAACCACGCAGCGTACTCACCTCAGTGCTCTGTGGGATGAGAATACATGGTAACCCCCCTCTTCCATCTGGTATTGCCCCCCACATTGTACTCACCCCTGCCGTGTGCTCCCATCATACTCACCATCGCCTGTCCAAGCGCCAACTCCACCAACACAGCTTCTGTAAAATGACATTGGCTGCCAATCCATCCATAAACCCAGCAGGCCAATGACAAACCACTTCATGTTCCTAATTACCCAATATTGAACATTTCTAGCAGCTTCAAAGGAGATAAAGTTCACTTTTGCACCAAGCATGCAGGAGACACAAGATTTCCGTTTCCCAGCGAGCAGGAGAAAGGAAAAACATTCACTTATTGTCAAGATTTGTTCCGTGGAGTTTCATTTGTTAATAAAAAGTATTTGAGATTAAAAATAGACATTTCCGAACTCTATGTCCCTTCAGTATAACACGAGCAGATTTGTGGATCTGGACAGGAGAATTTATGGTTCCCTAAAACACAATTCGCCCCCATTCCCTGTATCCCCCCCCCCCCCCCCGCTCTGAAATCACAATGTATCTATAAAGCCAGAACAATTCTGATAGAAATCCCAAATACCCGCACATAGCTTGTGTGAACAATATGAAAAGACATCATGACACAAATGGCCTTAAAATAGAAAGAAAGTTTAATAAATATTCCAGCGCACAGAATGGCAAAACTGAGAACAACGGAAAACAACTCAGAAAATCCTTCCCACCCAGACCCTGTGTATTGCTAACTGGGGTACGGGAAAAGCTCATCCAGGGATCCATCGAAGGCTCCGGAGTTCAGTATCGCTGTGCACAGGTGTACGTATTCACCAAGCAACCATTTCCCCAAATTACAGACACTGAAAATATATTCCAGCCAATACAAGCCGCTCAGCGACATGCCGCTACCTCGTAAATGTGAGATAAGCAATGACGTCTGTTCTTCATCATCACCCACCTAGCAGTATCTAGAGGTGCCAGCAACATGACAACTGTCCTATTCATCCCCATAATCCTGTGCGCATCACATTAAATAGCAAGCTGGGACTCGGCCCTTGCAATGAGGACCCGGGCCCTTGCAATGAGGACCCGGGCCCTTGCAATGAGGACCCGGGCCCTTGCAATGAGGACCCGGGCCTCCGAAGCTCGGACGTGGTCATCCTAGGGACGGCCATTTGTCTCTAGGATGACTTTATCCTCCCACAAAGCAATTGCTTTTTCTGGCACTGGAGGTTCTAAAAGGAGAAAAACTCCGGGAGATGGTCACCGTGCCCTTAACCAGTGATCTCCCCGGCCACTTTAAGCTAGGCGCACCACCTGGCTGTTTTTGGGTGGTTACTGAAAAGTTGGGTCACAAGCCTAGCTTGGAAAGTTTCTGGGCAGAATACTGCCATAACTTTAGTGAACACGGCTCTATCTTGTTCTTGGGGAGAAACAAAAAGGCTGCTTGGCAGCACATGGTTGTCTGAGCCATGCAAAGGTCCCAAAACCCCGCAATCCCTGCGCTACACCTTCATGATAACCATTGGACACTGCAGCCTGGCGTACTGGGAGTGGGGACAGATTGTAGGGAGAAATTTAATTTTTTATTACAGCTATGACATCTCCGGCGCTTTATAGAATCCATATTTATGTAGCGGACTCGGAGCACACAATCAAATATCGCCACCACAGTCATAGGTTGCTAATATAATCTGAGGCCAATTTGGAGGGGAACTAATAGACCTACCAGTATGTTTTTGGGATGTGGGAGGAAACTAGAGCGCCCCCCAGAGGGAACCCAAATAAACACTGGGAGAATACAAACTCCTCAGAGTCTCCTGGTTGAGATTTGTACCTGTGGGAGTGCAGTCAGACCAGCCAAGCAAACGTATTGCTTGGTTATGGATGCCGCCAGTGCCGCTACCTCCTTTGCCGAGTCAAAGCTTTGCAATGAGTTTGCAGGGACTCCCAAAAAACATCAGGGCCAGGAAAAGCCTGAATGGGCGTCTAAAGTCAGTCACCATCTTACCAGCTCATTTTGGAAACCATGGTAGAAAACCACAAAGGGTTAAGTGTTGTAAAACAGGTAAAAAGTAATTTGGGGAGCGAAGAGGAAAAGGGGGAGATGTTTCCATTTAAACAATCCAATTACCATATTATCTTTTGGCTCGGACAAAATACAAGGCGTTGGTTTTAGGGTAATATTTGACGTTCTGTTTTTTGTCCATGAGACCTCCGAAAATGATAAGCTCTCCTCGGCCCTGAACCACCGTATGTAAACTGGTTTCAGGAGGGCCCACCACAGAACTGTTGCTGAAGACCTTCCATTTTACTCGACCCCGTTCCCGGGTGTCTTGAATGTCCAGTGCGTACATCTGCATAGGTTTGCAGTTCATGCTCTGATATAAAGGTTTCCCCACATTGAGGGACTGGGGCGGGTGATGGCCTAGACGACGGGCAATAGGCGGAAGGGAGTGGCCATCTGCCTGTGTGGAAACAGGACGGGCAGATGCGGCTTCTGCTCCACTACTGGGTGACCCTGGGGAGGTGAGGGTTGGAGGACTGACCACAGGGTTAGCTCCTCCGCTGTGTGAAGAGGATGATGAGGGTGATGAAGAAGATGCAAGGGCTCGGACAGCTTCCAGACCCCGGCGAAGTGCTCCTGGCGAGACGGCGGCAGATAAAGTGGAAGAGATGTGAGGGGGAGTGTGCACTCCGTTGATTTGCTCCAGGGGGTTTCTACCCACAGTATCCACGTCCAAGTCCCCCCTCTTCCATGTGCAATCCACCGAGCCAAGACATAGCTCCTTTTGCTCTGGCAGAGATCCCCTACGGACAGGCAGAGAATGGGAAGCTTTGTGATCACAGCTCTCCGTGGCAGGGGGTGAGATGACCTGCAAGGGACTGTCCAGAGATGTAGCTGGGGACACATTCCCCCCATTAAGTACAGGAGACAGGCTGCCTTCACGGGATCCACTGGCAGCCTGTCTCTGAGCCCGGGGCCTCAAGGTTCCCCAACGGCCATTCACACAGGGAGCCTCGTCTGGTGCTCTGACGGGTGAATGCGAGCGGTATTCCCGTGGCTCTGGTGCCAGGGAAGGTGGGGTGGCACTGATCGGAGACGGGCGAGAGTTCAAGCTTGGACTGAGGGGAGCACGGCCGCTGGGCGCTTGGCTGAAGACCACCACGCACTGGCCAACCTGCAAGAGAGAATAATGGCCGTTACAAGGAGCGGCTTAAATAAAAGTCTTCAAAACAACCAAGACAGACTCCTTACACTTCTCTGGAGGGTGGAACTGGAGGTAAAGCTTCTTATAAACTCTCTGCACAGACAAATAACATTTCCAAAGCTACATTATGATGATCTATTGTGCTGCAGAACATTACAATCTCTATGACTCACCCTGCAGGCTGGGTGACACCACAACTCCGGAGCTCCATGTTCCTCATTCTCTACCTTCAGCTGCTGCCAGGTCCAGGGAGTTGATTCCATATGTAAAAGCCAGGCATCTTTAAAAAGCTACAATGATAAGGGAATATTTATAAGATCTTATCCATAGTTATCTGTAATGTATATTCATATGTAAATAATCATACCACGTCCATGACCTGTCACTGGTTAATAAATGAGTATAATGTTATCGCAATGGGGGCTGCTATGGACACTACATGGAGTCTGGTGATTTACCGGTGATCAAGTTTAGACTCCCCGTTGGTTATTTTGATATAAGCTGCATTTTATATTTGGATGCTGGAGGACAAAGCAAAGGGAAAGCCGCACCAAGCAGGATGTATAGGAGAAGAATATAGCTGCCAATGTTTAGGCAATATGTGTGTCCCTTACAATTTGCCTTTCATTTAGAGATATGGGTGGTATATCATTACCCAAAGCCTGGGAAACACTTTATTTAGGGATGAGAACATGGAGCAAACCATTGTGGGACGAAGACTTGGAAATGTCACATCACGATTTTATAATATGTGGGAGGAAAGGTGAAATAGCGCTCTGTCTACTTACAGCATTTGGTCCTCCACATCCGCCCAGGATGAGAATGGTCTCTTTGTCAATAACAATCTATGAGGAGGAAGGAAGAAAACGTTAGGAAGATGAAGTGCTAATAAGTCACAATATAAAGGGAACAGGGCAGACACTGAATGGGAAGAAATTGTTTTTAGGGAGACCATATCTCCAGAATACTCCAGCCGAGACCCTGACAGATCAGAAGAGTGACTTTTACCTGAGACTGTCCTCCTCGGGGATGAGGGCACGGCCCAGTAATTGTCGGCTTTGACCAGGACCATTGCTCCATATCAAGTACCCAGACATCATTGCTCCTGTGAATACAAGTCATCATAACTGAACATTCTCCTACAACTATCAAATATAAAATACCACAGCTAATGCATATAAAACTGCTAAAACAATACAGAATACAATTATATTTGTCTTCTTCCCTGCGTTAGCAGAAAACACTGGAAGTGAGTGGCAGCATTCCTAGACACATGCAAGGAAGGAGAAGAGGAATAACAATGATGAGCATCTTCACAGCAACTAAATATGACAATGAACTCACATCTGTCGGGAACCAAGCGAGCCCCCGAACACAATCATCTTGTCCCCAACAACGCAGGATGAGTGGCCTGCCATAGGCGGAGGACCGTGCGTGGTGACTATGCAGTTCCACCTGTAGAAGAAATAGACAATTCTTCAAATATTAGACATGAGATTTACAAAGCTCCCTATGGTGACATTAGTAGAAAAGAAGCAGTGTGTATCTGGTCAGTTAGTGGTAACCAAGTGAACTCGCACTAATCAGGGTTTGTTCAGGAGGTGAAACATGAGGTTTGCTATCATTTTACAGCTTAGAAAATGTGAAGAATCTGCCAGTCTCTCTCAATCACTTCTTTGCAGGCGGGATTACAGTTTTCGAACAATGCGGAGAAGTTTCATGGGAAGGCAGCTGCTCAACCACTCACAAAGTCTTCAGTAAGAATATTTCCCGAATGCCAGACATTATTTCTTTATCATTTTGAGGCATTCTGGAAATGTGTTTAGGGAAGTAGTACAAACAAATGACAAGTTTCCCTTTTTATTTCCCGTCATTTCTGTTTAGAATGACCCAAAGATTAGAAAGCTGCTGGCATTATTCAGTCGTTTAGTAAAGCCCACAAAAAGCTTATTCTAAAAACCAGTAACCAAACCCAGGAGCCTGGCAATGGAAATTGGGAACCGGATAACCAGTAACTGCACCAAGATCATCCTCATGCACAAGCCGTTACACCCGAAGGTTTCTAGGACAGGAAAGTAATAAATAATACATTGAAAGGGATCCTGGACATAGGCGGAGGTATTTGAGAATCTTTGAAAGAGAACTTATAAGAGAAATATCATTTCATGGTCCATAGAAGAGGTTAGTGTCTGTAAATCAGAAAATGTGTTAAGGGGTCAGAAAGTATAAAAAATTGTAGGATGGCATTACAAAAAGGAAGAGTAATGGGCAGCGGGGGATGATGGAACTACTTGTAGAGGCGGATGAGTCTTACACAAAATGTGACTGGGAAAGGTTCAGAGTGGAAATAGTTTAATGCAGAGTTTCCCAGCCGGGGTTCCTCCTGAGATTGCTGGGGGTTCATTAAACAATGAGCAGTTTGTCTTTTTGGCTATCTGTAAGGGTGACATTCTTCCCACTGCCCAGCAATATAAGAGGAATTCTTCCCACTGACCACCAGACTAATATACTGTGAGCTGTGGATTTATTATTTATGGCAGGGGTTACCCCATATTGAGAAACATTACAGCCGGGGTCAGCAAACTACTAGGCCATGTCATGAAGTCAAGAAGGAACGCTAGGCTAGAAGAAACAAGTTGTCCGAGGAAAGGTTTTTCCAAACTCTTCCGCTGTGTAGTCTCTGTACGCGTGCTTGGCATAGAAATGCCCCTTGAGATTCGACCGCTTGAAAGTGCTGTTGGCGTCGTTGCACACTAAACACGGCATTGTTGCCGCATTGGACGAAGAATTATTCGTCGGTCCGTTCGGGGGTTGAAGACACGACATTGGAGGTCAACGTTCCGGAGACTGCGCGTTGTATCTGCTCATAGTATAGTAATTGGGGTTACTGTGCGGGAACTCACGATAACACGACAATTCAATTAGGCCGGATCCAATGATAAATAACTAGGGGGGCGTTAGGCGGGACTGGAATACTGGCTGGGCCCTATGCAGCCTAAAGGCCGGAGTTTCCCTCGGTCTTACACTAATGCAATAAACATGAAACTAAGCCAGGCAGCCCGATACATCTGTCCTAATCCCTCAACACACAATATTACCAAGATCTACATTACCAATTCTTAGATGGGGAGTATGTATGGATCTCATCAAAAAAACGTTCTGGCTGATGTAAGGGGTACGGGCTGGGGCGAGTCCAACCCCCAAACAGAACCAGCAGCTCCTTGTATACAACCAGTGTGGCCCCGGCCTTGGGAGAGGGGTAGGAACCTGCAGAAAAAAGAAAAGTCGGTTTCATTCAGATTCAAACTCCTAACTGCTGCTGAGCAAATACATTTTACTGCCTAAAAACTTCTAAAGGTAAAATCTATAAATATATTAAATATAAAAATGTAATATTCATTACACATTCTGCCTTGGTTTCCAAGACTTGGGAGAATTTCCAATCTGGGTGGGAAGAAGCTGCAGGCGGGTGGCAGTTCCTGTATTGTGACAAAACTCCTCAGTAACCACCCAAAAAACAGCCGGGTGGGTACTGAAAAGTGCCGGGTGGTGCGCCCAGCTAAAAGGGGCCGGAGAGATCATTGATAATAGTTTATTGATAAGTGTTAGGAGTGTTTTGTCTGTAACTGCCCCTCCACCCCATCCTAAAACTTCCACATGGCAATATAGGAATTCTGCTGATCATGTTTTACCCGAAATGCAAATAATGGTTGCTGGAGTTTTTCTTTAAATACAATTTTATTGGTGGACAAATCAAGCAAATTGGGTAAATCGGACGATCTGGAAAAGTAAAACATTTATTTGGGAAGTCATCAATTTTTAAAGGTTTGACAAGCGAGGAGAAATTACTATAAACCCGTTGAATTTAGCTCCTTTAAGATTATCCGGGAACTTTCTGTCATTTTGTGTTTATTTGTAGATAAATTTAGAATTACATTCAATGGGAGGGGGATATGGAATGGTGGAGGAGTAGTTGGGTTTTGAGGGCTCCATAAATGAGCAGAAAGTAGGAGCAAGCCAAATAGGACGAAGAGACCATTCCAGAGAGTCGGGGCAGCTCTAGAAAAATCTTGTATCCGTGCGTGTGATGAGGTTATGAGTGAGGAAGTCATTAGTAGGTCATTGGAGGAGCAGAGAGAGCGGATGGGGGGGTGGGGGATTTTTCTACCAGGGCAGAAAGGTAAGTGGGACAAGGACTGTGGAGGGATTTGTGTATCAGGTAGGTAGGTGGGGGAGGAGCTGTGGAAGGATTTGTGTATCAGGTAGGTAGGTGGGGGAGGAGCTGTGGAGGGATTTGTGTATCAGGTAGGTAGGTGGGATTTGTGTATCAGGTAGGTAGGTGGGGGAGGAGCTGTGGAGGGATTTGAAGGTAAAGTGCAGGAGATGAGTTTGATTCTAAGGTGAAATGGAAGCCAATGAAGAGAACTACAAAGAGAGGCAACAGAAGAGGAGCGGTGGGCAGGCCGTGTATGGGGTAGGTAGGTGGGAAAGCCGTGTATGGGGTGGGTAGGTAGGTAGGTGGGCAGGCCGTGTATGGGGTAGGTAGGTAGGTGGGCAGGCCGTGTATGGGGTAGGTAGGTAGGTGGGAGGCCGTGTATGGGGTAGGTAGGTAGGTAGGTGGGCAGGCCGTGTATGGGGTAGGTGGGTGGGTAGGCCGTGTATGGGGTAGGCAGGCAGTGTATGGGGTAGATAGGTGGGCAGGCTGTGTATAGGGTAGGTAGGTGGGCAGGTCAGTGGGAAGGATGGATAAGTCGCAGTAAGGTTTTATTATTTCCTTTTTTTAATAAAACAATATGTAAGCCGGGGTAAATGTAATCTTATTTCCTCCAATACAATATATATATTATTACACTCACATGTATATTTTTATATTTGCATCGCTAGGCCTCAGGGAGTGGGAGAGTCTCCAGAAATTCCTTGGCTGCAGCTCCGGCTCCTGGGAATTCACAAAGAATCTCCTTCCCTGACGCCAGCAATCAATAGAACAAATTCCTGCCAGCTTCCCACGGGACCCTCGGGCTCCATAATGTATATGTGTATGAATATAGAGCTCAGTTATTGCAGACACCGGGATCTGCTCCATTACAAGATTAGTAAAACACAACAGACCTAAAAGGCAGGTAGGTGATCCTTGTAAGGAATTGCAGACGCTGCATTATATATTTACACGTATAATATTCCTCCATGGTTTTGGAATGTACGGGGGAGAACAATGTGCAGGTTTTCTGGCATTGTAAACAATGGTAAGTGGTGCTGGGGTCATTCTCAGGGCTAATCCCTATATCCCCCACCTACACCCAAACCAAGGAGAGGTCTGCGGACCCCCAGAAGTGCATTCTGGGACTGTGGGGTTTTCTAGCTGCAATGACCCCACACCAAGCGTCGGCCCTCACGCAGACCCGGCATAAACACAATGACTGCAGATAATTCTTCACACCAAGCAATCCAAATTTAGTGTGTAGGAGACATCTGGACAGGATACGCCACTTCCTAGACACTACGTATATCAGGAGAAAAATTCCCACACTCCTTTTCTGGTGAATATGGGAATGCAGAGACTCCATCGGGCCGCCTGCTCCATGAGAACCTGCAAGGTGTCCTGACGCTGCTGCCTGTGGGATCAATGCTGCCTTCATCCAATGTGTCAGAACTACACCTGAGCACATGTCCTGACACTGGCATCCGGGCATTCTTCCAGCATAATGAGATCATGGATGGGACGCTGCCTATGGTGCTAGAAGGAGAGCGCAGGGTGGGATGGATTCGGAGCCCCTCCCGTGGGATACCTCTTTCCAGTGCATTCTCAGGGCAGAACCTGGGAAATCACATCCAGTCTGTAAAATGAGGAAAAACCAGCTATAGATCTCCTGAACCTCAGCGACTGAACTCCGCATAAAGAACCTGCAGGCCCAGCCCGCTATATAACGTGTTTGGATATATGGAAACAATGCAAATATTCATCTATATCAGTATTGGGGGGGGGACATTCTGTTCTCAGTACCAGGAACTGCAAGGGAACCGGACCCAAATATGAGGATGTTTTAGTTTGTCTACAGACATTGTGCATAATAGGAAATAAAGTATCAGCCTATAGGCAATATCAATGCCAGCAGACTTCAGTACTCTTATTACAATATGTGAAGCTCCTGTGGGTGTTCAAGCCATGCAGAGAAGGAAGTAGGTTTGTTTGCAGTGCATTGAATGCATGCAGATTGCATTTTAATCAGGGCAGCCTATTAACTTGTAAAAAACTGTCCAACCCATCAGAACTGACAAAGAATTATGCATGCAAAATTGTTGGCAGCAAACTCCTAGTTACTGCTCCCAATATTATTGGAAAAAAGTAAACGCATTGCACCAACGAGTAATACCACAGCTGGGCCAGCACGTCACCTCCAATGCAGCTGCAGCTTAGTGATTCGGCCTAGAAAGTGAGACTCTGCAGAAAAGAAAACCTTGGCGTTGCTTTGGTGACCTGTTTGCTCTGCAGACATTTTGTGTACTTTACCATCCCTGTAATTGTGTTATAATACCAACGATCCCAGTTACTGGGCACAAATGTCTCCTTCTCTATTCCCTCTCTTGTTGCTGACATGGTGTAGCACATCATATCTGGCACATGCAGATTACACAGCAGTCCATGGGAACAGAACCAGTACTGGGTGTGTATGTGGGCGTGCCAAGAGCTCTTTTTAGGTTCCTGGCAAACACTCACATACCCAGGCACAGATTGTGGTTGGTGCACACACAAACTGATGTCTAAGTTAGGAGTGGTGGGGTTCCTGTACCGGCTGCATTGGTATTCTGCGGTATTCTCCCAGAAGATGAATGGGGGGAAGCTGTAGGTGGGTGGCCATCCCTATAGTGTAACCTAACCTTTTCCACCCGGCTGTTTTTGGGTGGTTACTGAAAAGTGCTGGGTGGTGCAGCCCGCTAAAAAGACCTAGAGGGGACACCATACTGCCGGCTCAAAGTGATGCCCACAAATGGAATCACAGCACTTATAAAGTTAGCAGCCAATGAAAGGAAGGTACAAGCAGTTGACATTGCAGAGGGATAGGAGGGAGCACAATGACACCGGAGTCCACCAGCCCAGAATTTCAGAGCTTTTAATGCTTAGTTCCTAGCTAAACAATGCACAGAAAATAAAGTTTGCAGAGCCAGAGAAGCCCTCTCCTCAGCATCAAATCTGGGATAAATTCACGCAATAATCAATTAGGCAGCTGCACCAGTTAATGAAAGTATGGTATAGACAAGCCGCTGACATAAAAGCCCTTTATAATATCCAAACATGAATGGTAAGATTTAGGTGTAGGTCTGTAATAGAAATCCATCGGTAATACCATGGCAAACGTCCACTCACCAGAGGCCAAAGGTCGGATCCATTCCTTGCTATTAAGGTCGAGTCGCCACAGATCATTGAATGCTGCGTTACAGCTGCTTTGGGTGCAGCCACCAAACACATACATGGACTGGTTGGAATCGTAGTAACACGCACCTGGACAAGAAACAAGAGGACAGGTCATGCACACGTCTTTCAGCGATATCGCTAGCATGTCTGAAGTAAGCAGGACGTCCCCAGAGTAATACATTAGCAATGCAGAAAATGATGTCACAGCTTTACATAACTGCAGCAACCCTTGCATGGTTCAGTCTCTTTATGGCATGAATATAATTCAAAAAACAGACAAGGGATTTCTTTTAGCCAGACTTGGTGATGTCCTATTGTCTCCGCTCTCATTATTGAGGTAGAATCAGCCCAATATAGAGTTATTATTTTATTTACATCATTCACACAGCACGGCTGAAGTGAAGGTTTCACCATTCATGGCAAGGAATTTAATTTGCCCCCCAAGCTTTATCAGGCATAACATAGAGAATAAAATGAGTTCATGCAGTGTTACTTACTATGCGAGAAGCGCTGGGTGATCGGGGTCCCGGGATAAGGATACGTCCGGCTCTCCCATTGGATATTTCCATCTTGGACGGCTTTAATAAATCCATGGTAGCACTGATGAGCAACCCCTAGTGGTACAAAGCAGGTATGTCACAGGAAGCACTTACAGGAACACTTACCTATTCCTACAGCTCTGGCATGCTTTTTAGGAAGCAACAGAACATTTCACGGATTGACGCCGTGCTAAGTAAACTGCTGACCTATTCTCTAAATGTTTATTTTCTGGCTTCAATACTTTCTGCAAATATGAGCCAGTGGGGGCAAAGTACTGGAAGACTGAGAGAGCGAGCAACAGAGAGAAAGCGAGAGAGATTGCGCAATAGAGGGGGGGGAGCGAGAAATGGAAGGGGAGAGAGAGCGCGAGCAAGAGGGGGAGAAGAGAGCGAGCGAAAGAAAGCGAGGGAGAGCGAGCGAAAGAAAGCGAGGGAGAGCGAGCGAAAGAAAGCGAGGGAGAGCGAGCGAAAGAAAGCGAGAGAAAGCGAGGGAGAGCGAGCGAAAGAAAGCGAGGGGGAGCGAGCGAAAGAAAGAAAGCGAGAGAGAGCGAGCGAAAGAAAGAAAGCGAGAGAGGGAGAGCGAGTGAAAGCGAGGGAGATGGAGAGCGAGAGAGTGAGGGACACAGCAAGAGAGCGAGCAAGCATGTGTAATCTGTAATAGCAGCTCATACTTTTCACTAACATTATGATCTCAAACTACTTGACACGACATTTTTGAAGCACAATAAACATCGCTGAATTATCATTTACTACGAAGAAACATTTTATCTGCTTTGTCATTGGCACCAAAGTTCAGCCCATAGAACGGCAGCTCCAATGTGTAGAAGACAGGTCCTCTTGCTTCTATGCAACTCATGTGTATATAGCGGCTATGGGGTGAAAACGTAGAACATGTAATAAATGCGGATAATAAAAGTAATGGGGATGTAATTCCCTACATACAATCAGGCGGAATATTTTGGCCTGCTCCCACACTCTCTATACCTTACATGGTCATGCAGCCAGATCCTGGCATCTGAACCATAAAACAAACATTTCACATTATAAATGCTTCAAAAAGCCAACTCAGTGCCATTCATGGCTTTACATGTGAGCCGATAATGTAACATGAATAATGTCAGCAGGCTGGCTCCATCTCTAACACATAGATTAACCCTTTCCTGACTGATATACCGCCATTATACTGACTATAGCATGTTCTTATATTTATGTGCCATTAGTAATCATCTGGTAGCCAGGACTCCTTACTGGGATTGGTCCAGCAATGATATAATTAGCTGAATACAGGACAGTGCAAGGGCATCACAAAACCACACTGCAACATTCATCGCCATTACCATTCATCTGATAATGTATAAAGCTCACCTGCAACACAACAATCATCTGCAGAACTCCATATGTATTTAGGGCTGAGGGGCAGGAATAAAGAAATCTCTCTGTGGGGATGCTAATTCAGAAGAATCCGAAATGTTGGCTCATCTATGGAAATATTACAAGTATGGTTCCCATGAAACAAATCCCAGCACCTAAATATGCAACTATCACTGTTTTATAGATCACACAAATATCTGTTGATCCTGACAGCAAGTCCACCTAATACAGTTTCCTGTTAGGTGGAGTGACAACAGTGCTGTGCAGTGCTGAATTCGGAGCAGCGTTGTCACTGTTTTGTCTGCTTGCACTACGCTGGGATGAAATGATGTTGCAGGAAGTGCGGCTGTCAGCATCGTCACTCACAAACCTGGATAAAAGTCACAAAACGTTTACCTCCAGGGCATTACCTTTGATGAGGCGATACCACTGCTTACACACCAGGGCGGCGGTCTTGTGCTCCTGGTAGGGGGACAGGAAGGACAGAATGTACTCCAGCACCTCCTCCGGCAGCTCACACATCGACCGATTATGTTTGCTCAATTCGGGATGAGCGTGTGGCTCCACGTCCTGCTCCATCGTCCCGTCTACTGCATCCACTCCATCAACGGCCATAAATGCCTCATCTTCACTCTCAGAGGAGCTGGCCATTGCATTCCACACGCGGCCTGAAAAAGAAATAAAACTAACATGTTTACTATGGAAATATTCACCCTACAATACCAAAGCCATATGGGAGCGGTGAATACGTCACCAGGGCCAGACTGAGGAACACCATTGCAGTGCCAGGGCACACCGGACTGGCCCAAATGTTGGAACTACGGCTTGCACAGCTTCAGCAAATCAAGTAATTGCAATAAAGTAATCGCAGCTGATCTATAAACACTGCAGCCAGCAGAACCTTCGCCATTCGGAGGTAGAAGGGCAGCGGCCGGTTTGTTCTAACAACGGATCTTTTTTTCCACTTTCTCTGAGATTTTGGAAATAAAAGCCGAAAATTACGTTTTTGCACACCCATCACAACACAAGCAGCCAGGTAAGGTGAACAGGAGAATATCCAAATCTGTGTAAAGCACAAGAGACGAGGTGACAATAATGCAGCAATAATTGCAGAAGAGCGGCCGCCTGACCATCATGCAGCACAGCTGAGGAAGGTAAAGCCGGATATTCACAGCCACACGCCAAACTTATTCATCACCGATATTGCCAAATTCATTGTACGGATCCTTCCCATACTGCCCCCCCCTCTTATTGTGTTTTACTTTTCCCACCTCCTAGATTGTAAGCTCTTCTGGTCAGGGTCCTCTCCTCCTCCTGTGTCATTGTCTGTATCTGTCTGTCATTTCCAACCCCTATGTAATGTACAGCGCTGCGTGATATGTTGGCGCTATATAAATTCTGTTTATTAATAATATTATAAATGATGAGGCACAGCAACAATTCACCTAGCAGCTTTTCATTCTGAATCGCTGAACGTTTCCAGCAGCAACACAGCAGCAGTAATCCATAGCAAGAGATAGATCATTAATCTACAAATACCAAAATCAAATACAAAAGCCTTCATCCTAAATCAAATAAAACAATATTGTGTCCAGATTTATTGACGTCACACCAATCACATAAATAAAGGAGGCAATATATAGACATGGCCGGACTAATGTATAGTGACAGCAAGCTCTGTGCCGGCTCCGGAGACAATAATAATAATAATAATAATAAGTCGGTATAAATAAAGACGGTCGCTATGAATAGAGACAGTCGGTAGTCTCACCTGGGGTTGGACCAATTCCTCCGCCTCACCGAGCCGCCATATTCCTCAGCATTCTAAGCGGCGACAGACGAGGAAGGGCCGGAGCCGGTGGAGGGAGCGCGCACGTACGACGGCCTCGGGTCACGCGCAACTTGCGTCGGTCCGCATCTCCATCTTGTGGTTGGCAAGGTTGTGGTTCGCTTCATTTGGCCTTCATGTTGGGGAGGGCGCCAGGTGCTATATTGTGGCTGGCAGATATGTGGCCTATTTGGTTGACATAAAAGATTTAGATAATGGTTTCTCACATTGTGAATGTAATGACTTTTTATCACAAAATTGAATGTATAGGGGTGATGGGTCAAGTAGGTGGCCTACAGGGTTACTTAGGGTTACTCTGTACCCCACATTCACAGCAGTAAAAATTCAGTATGGAGAATTCTGACACCAACACTATTGGTCAGTGCCGTCTGATTTATGGGTCTGGTATGAAATATATCACATACAGCACAGTGCTGGGAGCAGGGTGGTCGGGGTATATCACATACAGCACAGTGCTGGGAGCGAGGTGATCGGGGTATGTCTCATACAGCACAGTGCTGGGAGCGGGGTGATCGGGGTATATCACATACAGCACAGTGCTGGGAGCGGGGTGATCGGGGTATATCACATACAGCACAGTGCAAGGAGCAGGGTGGTCGGGGTATATCACATACAGCGCAGTGCAGGGAGCGAGGTGATCGGGGTATGTCACATACAGCACAGTGCAGGGAGCGAGGTGATCGGGGTATGTCACATACAGCACAGTGCTGGGAGCGGGGTCATCGGGGTATAACACATACAGCACAGTGCAGGGAGCGGGGTGATCGGGGTATATCACATACAGCACAGTGCAGGGAGCTCACATACAGCACAGTGCTGGGAGCGGGGTCATCGGGGTATAACACATACAGCACAGTGCAGGATGCAGGGTGGTCGGGGTATATCACATACAGCACAGTGTAGGGAGCGAGGTGATCGGGGTATGTCACATACAGCACAGTGTAAAGAGCGGGGTCATCGGGGTATAACACATACAGCAGGGAGCGGGGTGATTGGGCATATCACATACAGCACAGTGCTGGGAGCGGGGTGATCGGGGTAAGTCACATACAGCACAGTGTAGGGAGCGGGGTGATCAGGGTATGTCACATACAGCACAGTGCAGGGAGTGAGTGACTGGGGTATATCACATACAGCAAGGAGCGGGGTGATCGGTTATATCACATACAGCACATTGTACTGGGAGATAATATTGTCCTCAAAGAACACAGAACAGAAATGGGAATGTACACATACACACTAAAAATATATTTCAATAGGTAATAAGTTTAAGAGGCTAAAATTAAAACCTATGTGTCACACATGATGTTACAAAAGCCATAAGGAACAAGAAAAGGGCATTCCAAAAATATAAAAATGAAGGATCAACTTCATCGTTTGAAACCTATAAAGAATATAACAAAAGATGTAAAAGATGAAAGACAGGTTGCGAAGGAAAGTAAGGCAAACCCCCCAAAATTTTTCAAATATATTTATAGCAAAAAGATCAGATCTGAGCATGTAGGCCCCTTAAAGGATGTCCCTGGGTTGGTAACTGGGGATAAAGACAAGGCAGATTTACTAAATAGCTCTGTGTACACGAAGGAAAATGGCAAAGCTCAAGTCCAAATTCATAATAGCAATGTCACTGCCTTAAATGAGTCACAATGGCTCAGAATGGATATGATTAAGGTTGACCAAGCACCAGGAGTTGATGGAATACATCCACGTGTGCTCAAAGAGCTGAGCTCAGTTATTTCAAAGCCATTATTTCTAATTTTTAGAATTTTCACTGGCAAGGTACTAATGGATTGGACTATGTGGTTCCTATCTTCAAAAAGGGAGCAAAGTCATTACCAGGTAACTGCAGACCCGTTAGTTTAACATCCATAGTTAGAAAATAATATTATAAGTGATAGTCAGCATGGCTTCAAGAAAGACAGAAGTTGTCAAGTAGAGGAGATTTTCAATCACTTCCTGTTGCTCTGACAGAAGGACCCCTCCCCCCCATGGGTCACAGATGTCAGAAACTAACTATTAGTGGAGGGTCATTCCCCCATTTACAGCTAAGTATTATTGGAGTTATAAGGAGACGGTAACCCGGATAAATCTCGGTGCACTACCAGCCCCCCAGTCCGGTTCTCCCATCACACTGACAATGTGTCACGGAGGTCCCTCGGTGTATGAGCTGTACCGAGGCCAATCATGACGTCTACAGGTCACGTGCTGCGTACAGGGCGCGCGCGGTCACGTCTGCGTGCTGGTGCAGGAAACGCGCATGCGCAGTAGGGGCCGGCCCTCGGCCTGATTTCCGGTGAACGGAAGATGGAAGAGGATGAGGTCGCGGAGAGTTGGGAGGATGCGGCCGACAGCGGGGTGAGCGGAGACCAGAGAGTTTCATGATAGAGGCCGGTGGCGGCTACATAGGGGGAGGTCTGCGCTGTCTGTAATTGCGGGAAAAGCTGGGACTGAGGCCCGGAGGAGGTCGGAGAGTGATAGGCGTGAGGCCCAGTGATGCCTGGGGGCGGGGAAAACCGGGACCCAAAGGTAACTGGAGCGCGGGAGGCACTGAGGCCGGGAAGAAGATGACAGCTAGGCCTAAAGGGGACTGGGGAGACCAAGGCCTACATAGGGAGGAAAAGGGGACTGGGGTGAGGCCTACTGGCCAGGGAACCAGGGAAGGTCTACTGGGGGGGGGGATGTGACTTGTGTCTCTTGCAGCAGGAGAATCCTCTGGGGTTGGATCTCTTTTCCTAGAATTCCCACCCATTTATATACTGCACAGTCTTCTCCGATCTCCATACAGATATAAATGTAACTCTGTAATCCTTATACTGCTGTCAGGAGAGGAAAGTAATAGAATGAGCTGATCAGTCTACCACTTCTCCTTTCACTTCCAAGTCACTGGGTGAAAGTGGGAGGGTACTAGTAAGTGAATGTGAAACTGCAGCAGAGAAAGGTCACTATCCGGTGCGGTGTAATTATAAGACCAGATAGACAGAGATGCAAATTCTTTGTCAGGTGAAACTGATCCTGTGTTTTGTATATGAAAAGTTGTATTAAACAGGATTTATATAGCGCCAGCATATTACGCAGCGCTGTACAATAATAAGCAGGATTTATATAGCGCCAACATATTATGCAGCGCTGTAGAATAATAAACGGGATTTATATAGCGCCAACATATTACGCACACAAAGTCATATAAATGTGTATGTATGTATGTGTGTGTGTGTGTGTGTGTGTGTGTGTGTATATATATATATATATAAAATGACTATGTTGCCGAGTAACTAACAGTTGTAAAATTCAACAATACCAGTAACATTGAAATGATTATATATATAAACATACAAACTGCATTCAAAGTCCCTCGCCTTTTCTTTTTCTATTATTTTCGGCATGTAGCAGGTCGAGTGTCGGGGTTTGTTTCTTTAAAGCCCCGTGTTACAGCTAGTGGAGTGATTGGGCTAATAACACATACAACTATTACAGCCAGGAGTTCATTTGTTTTTAATATTTAAAGTGAACTTTAATCTGCAAAAAGATCATTTTAATGCAGATCTAAAGTAAAAATAAAGACTTGTATTGTGCCATACGTGTCATGCTGTTATACAAGGTAACAATATATATATTCAATATAAAGTATACTCGGTGTATATATAAATAAATATATGTTTAGCATTTTTATTGTTGGTAGATCATTTTGACTTGGTCATTTTAAAAGTAGCTCGCAACCAAAAAAGTGTGTGGCCCCCCCTGATCCAAGTCTTCTAAACAGGCCCAGGTTTGGCACGGAGTATAAATACATTGAGAACCTTTATTGTATATATTATACATTATATATTATATATATTATTACAATATATATTATATATTATACATTATATATATATTGTATTAGGCTACAGAGTAACATGTTTGGTTTGCTGTGTGCCGCATGATTTTTGCAATGTAAAAAATATGCCGTGGCTCATAAAAGGTTGAAAAACGCTGAAATAGAGGTTGCAAATGACAGACAGGTACAGTGACACCGGAGGAGCAGAATACCCTGCCCCGAAGAGCTTGCAATCTAAAAGATGATTCACCTTTATATTGTGTTACTTGCAAGGAATGGCGTGCATTATGTTTAGCAGTAAATGGCCTCATCCAATGTTCTCCCCAGGCCTAGCTGGATGCACTGGCTGGACCTTTCTTTTCAGTGGCCTTCTGTCGTTACAGCCTGGGATTTGCATTTATCAGGGAGCTGTCAATGAGTGGTGGCAGCCTGTCAGCACTGTTGTGGCGGATCAGAAGATATAGTGAAGGCCATATAGTGCGTTGCGTTCTCTGTCTGCCCGTTTTACTGACGTTTTCTTTGTTTCTATCTCCAGGAGATAGAACGACGATTGGAAAGGAAGCTGAAAATTACTCAGAGAGAGAAGTGAGTATAAAGTAACCCAATCTGTCATCTGCTGAATTTAATTTGTGATTGGATACCGTTGTCCTGGTTGCCATTGTATTTATGTAATCCTCATGCTCTGTATTTTCTTCTTTCTCTTCTAGTAAATTAAAATCTTCTCCTAAAACCCCAGTAGTTATCCAGGACGACTCTCTGCCAGCCGGCCCTCCACCTCAGATAAGGATTCTGAAAAGGCCCACGAGTAACGGCTTGGCAACCAATTCCCATTCTAGCAGCCGGCCCACCGTGCCCGTGAAGTCGCTGGCGCAGAGGGAGGCAGAGTACGCAGAGGCCAGGAAGAGAATCCTAGGGAGCGCAAGCCCAGAGGAGGAAGTGGAAAAGCCAGTGGTAGAAAGGTGATTTGTGTTGTTCACTGGGGTGAATGATACTGACTAGAGCAGTGCTCAGGCTGGGTGAATGATGCTGCTTAGAGGTGTGCTCAGGCAGGGTGAATGATACCGATTAGGGCGGTGCTCAGGCAGGGTGAATGATGCTGATTGGAGCGGTTCTCAGGCTGGGTGAATGATGCCGATTAGGGCGGTGCTCAGGCAGGGTGAATGATGCTGATTAGAGCGGCGCTCAGCCAGGGTGAATGATGCCGATTAGGGCGGTGCTCAGGCAGAGTGAATGATGCTGATTGGAGCGGTTCTCAGGCTGGGTGAATGATGCCGATTAGGGCGGTGCTCAGGCTGGGTGCATGATGCTGATTAGAGTGGCGCTCAGCGAGGGTGAATGACACCGATTAGAGCAGAGCTGGGGGGGCGGGGGGTTGTTTTTTAGAGGAACCTGCATGTGAAAATCCCACTGCAGTGTTTTAAGCAGAATGGGAAGAAGCTGTAGGCAAGTGGTGGCTCCTGTATTGTGATGCAACTCTTAGTACCCTGAAAAGTTCCAGGCAGTGCGCCCAGCTAAAAAGGGCCGGGGAGATGACAGCACTGGAATCTTCTTTAGTGACTTTTCCTTTCTTTATTTCTAGACCTGCGAGAATCAATCAGCTGGAGGAGAACAGACAGCCTAACAACGTGATCCGGCAGCCGCTGGGTCCAGATGGATCACAGGGTTTCAAACATCGCAGATAGATGTGATGGAGGACTATGCCATAGAAGGCTACACTGGCCTGTCACAACAATGGACTCAAGCGGAGGGAATTGCCTCATCTACTTGCACTTTGATGCCCTTTTGCTCCGCCCACTGTGACCTTAAATCCCGTGCACTGTGACCCCCTCCCACCACCCCTGTAGCTCCGACCACTGTGATTGCCACGCCGCCGCAGGCTGCCCTGGGCCTTTTTATTGGAACAAGGGAAAAGCCTGTGTTTGCGTGCGTGGACGACGGGCAAGGGAGGGTGGTGAGGAATCCACGCTAAGCGTAGGAAGAGATGGGGGCGCTTTGTGCCTGTAACTGCCACTTCTGTTGAAGTTACCGCCAGCAATAATTACTGTTTGTCGTGTCTCCAGGGAGGGATGTGGGCCGCCAGTTCTCCCAACCTCTCCTCCCCTTTACACTCATTGTGTTCCATACCTGACTTTTTTTTTTCTTAACGAGTCCACGTCTGCCTCCTCGCTCTACGGGGGACGTCTTTCATAAAGGTTTTTCTTTATTCTCTTTGGATGTAGTGTGCATGAGCTGAGTTTTAAACAAGCCACATAATTACTTTAAAGCTAATTCATAGTATTGTAAACAGGAAAGAATAACCATCCATTGACCTCTGGCTTCTGCGTCTTAAAGGGCCTTGCCCCTGTTGTAGGAGCTCAAAGATTGCGTATGCTTGGCGAGTGTCTCCCCCATGTTGGAAGGCGCAGAAAGGCATGAGCTGTTGTCCAGCATGGTTTTGGGGGAGAATACAGCTCAAGGGGTGGAATTGATGAGACGGTTTTGGGATTGGATGCCTGGGCTGTCCCTGGTGACCGTGGGAATGTTTATGGCGAGAGAGCTGCTGTTTAGACGTAACGCTATCATCGCAGGTCAGGTGAAATCTGCCATGATGGAACCATGCATGCAGTAACTGGCAGGAGCTACAGGGTTTCCCTGGCCGCAGTGCTGGGTTGTGGAGGATTCAGAACGGGATAATATGGTGAGTGGGTGGGGGGGTAGCTGCAGGTCGGAGGGGGACGTTTTTTTTTTTCCCAGGATCGTGCCTACAAGCTGATCCCGGTGTACATTTTTACTTTTAGATATCAGATCAAACAACACTCAATAAAGTTGAAGTGTATATTTTATTCAGTATTTCACATGCTTCTACTGTTTGCTGTGCATCCCAAGGACTGACAAAGGTTTTGGCCTGTGCTCACTGACCACCTCCAATTGTTTCATGCAGAGAGGAGTCCAGGCCAAAGGAGATCATTGCCTCCAAACAAGCTGATGTTCTTTTTTTTTTTTTTTAGCTATAAATATAAAGCAGTATATGTAATAAAATGTTGCAAGAGTTCGTGTACAAACCATTAAAATGATTTCATCTGAAGGTGGAAGCCCCTTTTAAGCCTAAGATGCCTTATGTGGAAGAATAACAGATTTACAGATTTATTCATAGAGATTTCTAGGACTCTGATGTGTCGCATAGTTCACATCTGCTGGATCTTTAAATGTAACGTAATGTTCTCCAGAAGGGAAGGCCGGACGTCTCTGGTCATCGTATTATATTCCCTGTGATCACTCCGGTACTGGGATGTGTGCTAAACTTCCTGCCCTTCCGAGTGATATCCACAACGTAGCCGAATCCTAAGAACTTGATTGTATGGCCAAAGCTTATTGGACATCCCAATGCAGAATCATGTATAATAATATGGAGTTATCCCTCGTTAGCTGGAACATTCACTTATTCTGGGGAAAGCTTTCTGCAAGATTGTGGAGGGTGTCAGTGGGTTACCCCCCTATTGGTGAAGTCAGGTACTGATGGTGGGGATTGGCCCCCTATTGGTGAGGTCAGGTACTGATGGTGGGGATTGGCCCCCTATTAGCTCAGGAACTAATGGTGGGGGTTTGACCCCTGGTCAGGTATAGATGTTGGAGGAGAAGACCTGGCTCACTATTCCAATTCATCCCAAAGGTGTTCAGTAAGGATGAGGTCAGGGCTCTGTGCAGGACACTCGAGTTCCTCCACTGGTGATCCCATGTCTATTCAGTTGGCTTTGTACCCTGGGGCACAGTCATGGCAGAATTGAAAAGGTCTTTGTATGATACAAGTGTCTTTGTATGATGGAGAATTACCAGGACCCTTTGCTGGGGACACCTGAACCCCATTTTGGAAGGGAGTCCTCATACCTTGCCCATATTATTGAGGTGCAGAATGCAATGGGATGTGCAGCTCATCCCAGTACCTCGGTGATCGCAGAGACAGGAAGTGAGGGGGAATTACTGCCCCCCAGAGCTATATGAAATGATGATTTATTTCAGCTGTCTATACAATAGAAATAAATGTGCTGTGGTCAAAGCAGAATCTCTTTTAACCCTTCAGCTTTTACATGTGTGTAATGTATTTATTTCTTTTTGAGGAAGCGTGTATATTGGATCAGGACCGAGCCAGTTTTGAGCTATAGGTGTACTTGTGCAATGGTTAGCTTACCGCAGTGACATACTTTTCAGAGTTCCTCTGTCACCGTTCTGTCAAAGGCCTGCTTTCCACCATAGACCGGCATCAATCATCATTTAGAGAATGTCAGCTCCTGAGTGATAGAAACATCTCGATTATGTTTTTCATTTAATGCTGGCCTCCAAGCAAATACAATATACACAAGTTATTGCAGATCTGTAATTATTGATTCGTTATTAAATATTTTTAAATGCAACTGGTGTAAGTACTTGATATTGTCTGATATTTGTTCATGTGCTGCATGCAACGTGATGATGGGGGGAAAGAGCTGGGGGTTCAACTCTCCTAATCCACTGACTGTATTCACGGGGATTTTATTATGCTGGCTGGGAAGAAGCTGAAGGTTGTGGCCCCGGTATTACGATCCAACTTTTCAGTAAACAGCCGGGATGTGCACCCAGCTAAACAATTCCGGGGAGAACCCTGCACTGATGTTCTTTCACTGTCAAGGCAGCTGGATTAAGGATGACGAGATACTACATAAAGGGGAACTACAAAAAAAAAACTCACCTTTATTTCCGCAGATCACTCCAGAGCTTTCCTCCTTTGTGCCCTGGTGCGGAGGTAGCACAGGGTGGTGCCATCTTTATTAGTCATCTTGCTTCTGGCTATGTCACCCAATCTCGCACTGCACAAGCGTGGAATCTGGTGACGTTGCATGCTGTAAAAGAGTGATCTCACTGTGCATGCCTGGGATCGGCACTTTTGTTTTTTCCTGAATTTAGGAAAAGGCCCCTTGTGTGCTATAGAAGGAGCAGCCAGGAGCCTCCAGGGATGCATGACATGGGTATCCCAGGAGGCTCTGCAGTGGGAAGAAATTGTAGGTGGGTAGCAGCCCCTGTATTGTGACCCAGCTCTTCAGTAACCACACAAAACAGCCGGGTGCTCACTGAAAAGGGCTGAGTGGTGCGCCTTTATATATATATATATATATATATATATATATATATATGGTCATGTGATCATTGGCAGCCTTCTATAATGTGTCTGCTCTACTTTCTGCTCTCTTACTTTTCTTATCAGAGATCTCCATGGTATTAGGAGCTGAACAGTCTGTTGTCATTATCGCCAGGCTCTATTTTTTTATAGGAGCATAAAGAATCCAAATTTTCCTTCTAATACTGATGTTTCGCATTGTTCATATCTGCTGAATCCCAGAAGGAAAGGCCGGATGTCTCTGGTCATCTGTATTATATTTCCTGTGATCACTTGGTATTGGGATATATGCTAAACTTCCTGCCCTTCACTCCAGTGTGATATCCTCAACGTAGCCAAAGCTTATTGGACATCCCAATGCAGAATCATGTATAATAATATGGAGATATCCCTCATTAGCTAAAACATTCTCTTATTCTGGGAAAGCTTTCTGCAAGATTGCGGAGGGTGTCTGTGAGTTTGCCCCCTATTGGTGAGGTCAGGTACTGATGGCAGGGATTTTGCCCTTTGGTGACATTGGATACAGATGGTGGTAATTGCCCCCTGTTGGTGAGTTTTGGTATTGATAAATGAGAGGACCTGGCCCACCATCCCAATTCATCCCAAAGGTGTTCAGTAGGGATGAGGTCAGGGCTCTGTGCAGGACACTCCAGTTCCTTCACACTAAACTGGTGACCCCATGTCTATATGGAGCTAGCTTTTTACCCCGGGGGACAGAAAAGGGTCTTCACCAAACTGTGACCACAAGGCTGAGAGAGCACAATTTTCTACAATGTCTTTGTATGATGGAGGATTACCAGGACCCCTCACTGGGAACACATGGACCCCATTTTGGAAGGGAGACCTCATACCTTGGCTATATTATGGAGGTGCAGAATGTAATGGGAAATTTCAGCTCATCCCAGTACCTCGGTGATCACAGGAACAGGAAGTGGGGGGGGAATTACCGTTCCCTGGAGCTATATGAAACAATTATATATTATAACTGTCTATACAATAGGAATAAATGTGCTGTGGTCAGAACAGAATGCATTGGGGGCTTTTTATATAATTTATCTGACAAATTCTATTTGCTTGTATTGTATAAACTGATTTTATATCGGATGTTTGCTATTCTCGTGCCGTGTTATTAGAGCCCGGGGATAATCTGGGATTAAAGGTTAATGGAAAATGACTTTCATTAGATTACATTTTTTCCTCTTTATAATGAATTCCTTATATAATCCTTGTTATAAGCAGCTGAACATTCTAATTGTATAGCGGAGGATATGTTTATTTATATAGTGCCAACATGTTACGCAGTGCTGTACATTATATAGGGGTTGCTACTAACAGATACAGACAGTGACACAGGAGGAGAGGACCCTGCCCCGAAGAGCTTACAATCTACAATATCAGATATTAATGAATGCAAAGCTGTAATAAATATTCTTTTACGTCCCCCCTCACATAATAACTTTTATTCAAAGCATTGAGTCTGATATCCTAGCATCACCTTGATATAAAACAAAGATCTTTGGTCATCCTATATTGGGATGAGTGAGCACAAAGAATAATGACTGCAACACCAAATACTTTATAGCCTATGGGAATGCAACCCTCCCCCCCAAAAAAAGGTCAAATGCAGGTCACAACTCCAATTGGGTCCAGGTGGAAAATAATGGAGTATAACCTAGGCTTTACTCAGTAAATCAGGGGTGCCACATTTTTTTGGCTTGTGAGCTACTTTTAAAAAGACCAAGTCAAAATGATCTACCAACAATAAAAACTTGGGCTTAATAACTCCTGTGCACGGTGGAGTTTATTTTAAAAGGCAGGGCTCTGCCATCTACCCGTAGATCGTGATCCACCTGTTGGGCACCCCTGCAGTAAATTATATCCCAGGTCCAGATTGATAATCGATAGGTTATAACCAATGCCTGGTACTCAATGGGTTATAACCCAGGCCCAGAGGGTGCTCAGTTTCCTATAACTTTTTATTATACCTCCAGCTTGCAGTTCTGCACCAGACAAGCAAAGGTAGGGTGCTAGGAAAAGCAAATCAACACCTGGCCGCTGGGGTCGCTGTTCTAAGAGGGTGGAGCTCTCTCTACTGACAGTAAATTGCCGGAAGCTGTAGGCGCTCTATCCTCAGCTGACCAGAGAGAAGCGGAAGTTTTGCCGGGTGGAGAAAGATGGCTGACAGCGATTATGAGTCGGTGCTCTGTGTCAAGCCGGAAGTGCACGTCTACCGTATCCCACCCCGGGCCTCTAACCGGGGATACCGGTGAGTGCGGTGGGTTCTGGTTGATGGCACTCGGTGTATGCGAGCTCTGACCCTCGTTCCTCTCTTCTCTTATAGAGCGGCGGAATGGCAGCTAGACCAACCAGCCTGGAGCGGACGCCTCCGCATCACTGCCCGGGGGAAGGCCGCATTCATCAAGCTGGAGGACCGAACTACAGGTCCGTCTACGTCCCCGTGTATAGTACACACCTGCTGCTATGTGACCCGTATATAATGTCCATACAATGTATATGGGGGGGCAGGGCGTGGGCTCTGTATACACCCCTATTAACCTCTATGTACCCCCTTATATACCCCTATGTATCCCTATATGTCCCCCTATGTACCCCCTTATATACCCCTATGTATAGTACACACCTGCTGCTATGTGACCCGTATATAATGTCCATACAATGTATATGGGGGGGCAGGGTGGTACTCTGTATACACCCCCTATTAACCTCTATGTACCCCCTTATATACCCCTATGTATCCCTATATGTCCCCCTATGTACCCCCTCTATATACCCCTATGTATAGTACACACCTGCTGCTATGTGACCCGTATATAATGTCCATACAATGTATATGGGGGGGCAGGGCGTGGGCTCTGTATACACCCCCTATATACCTCTATGTACCCCCTTATATACCCCTATGTATCCCTATATGTCCCCCTATGTACCTCCTTATATACCCCTATGTATAGTACACACCTGCTGCTATGTGACCTGTATATAATGTCCATACAATGTATATAGGGGGGGCAGGGCATGGGCTCTGTATACACCCCCTATATACCTCTATGTACCCCCTTATATACCCCTATGTATAGTACACACCTGCTGCTATGTGACCCGTATATAATGTCCATACAATGTATATAGGGGGGCAGGGTGGTACTCTGTATACACCCCCTATATACCTCTATGTACCCCCTTCTATATTCCTATGTATCCCTATATGTCCCCTTATGTACCCCCTCTATATACCCCTATGTATAGTACACACCTGCTGCTATTTGACCCATATATAATGTCCATACAATGTATATAGGGGGGCAGGGTGGTACTCTGTATACACCCTCTATATACCTCTATGTACCCCCTTCTATATTCCTATGTATCCATATATGTCCCCTTATGTACCCCCTCTATATACCCCTATGTATAGTACAAACCTGCTATGTGACCCGTATATAATGTCCATACAATATATATAGGAGGGCAGGGCGGGGGCTCTCTGTATACCCTGATATATACCTCTATGTACCCCTATATACCCCTATGTATAGTACAGACCTACTGCTATGTGACCTGTATATAATGTCCATACCCTGTATATAGAGGGGCAGGGCCGGGGCTCTCTATATACCCCCTTATATACCTCTGTGTATAGTACAGACCTCTTATGTGACCTGTATATAATGTCCATACCCTGTATATAGAGGGGCAGTGCCGGGGGCTCTCTATATACCCCCTATATACCTCTGTGTATAGTACAAACCTCTTATGTGACCTGTATATAATGTCCATACCCTGTATATAGAGGGGCAGGGCCGGGGCTCTCTATATACCCCCTTATATACCTCTGTGTATAGTACAAACCTCTTATGTGACCTTATATATCACCTATATATATTTTGTACAAAGATGGCTGTATAAACCCCCTAAATATCCCGATATACTTTTATAGCCCCTTATATGACACCTAGAGAGGGGCATAATGGGAGCTCTGTATTCACCCTCTATATACCCCTATGTAGTGTATACCTCTTTTTATACCTCTATGTAAAAAATCAATCTGCTATGTGACCTGTATATGATGTACATACCCTGTATATAGAGGGAGCAGGGCGGGAGCTCTGTTTACACCCCTTACATACCCCTATTTACCCCCTTATATACCTCTATGTATAGTACAAACCTGTTGATATGTGACCTGTATATAATGTCTATACACTGTATATGGGGGGGCAGGGTCTCTGTATACACTCCTTTATAACCCCTTATATACCTTACACAGAGAGGTCTGTATACACCCCTATATATTACCCAGATATACTGTATACAGGAAGGGGGTAACCACCTCCCTGTATTCACTCCTTATACCCATATTTACTATATGCCTCCTCATATATCACCTATATATACCTTATACAGAGAGGGGGAAAACAGGTCTGTATACAACTTTATATACTCATATATACCTATGTCATATATAACCTGTGTAGAGAAAGTGCTGAACCAGAGATCTGTTTTCTCCCCTCCATATCTCATATCAGAGTTCCCCCCGGCCCTTTTAGCTGGGACCATCACCCTTTACTTTTCAGTAACCACCCGGCTGTTTTCGGGTGGTTACTGACAAGTTGGGTCACAATAGAGAGGTACTGGACAATTGGGGCATAATACAGAGATGATGGATCAATAGGGTATAATAGGGGCGTGGGGATTTTGAAATTGGAACAATGTATAGGCGGGTGGTAGACAGAATTATAGGGGTTACTGAATTCCTATGGCAACAACAATTGGGATCTATCATGTGTTTCCCCTTCCACTTTTTGACCAGCCATCTACCGCTCTCCCCATACATCTGAAAAAATGTCTGGGGAGCACACTGGGGTATACAAAGCAGGACTGAACCAGGGGGCTTTATACATCTCATAATACCTATATATCTGTGTGCATATAGATGGAGGACTCCATTACAGATATGTATACACATGTGTAAGGCTTTTGCTGTTAGTTGTGTGGTGGGTGATTACTCTTAATCCTAAAGCCAACCTAAATTGTACAAAGAATACATTTGTTTGTGTATAAAGAATACAGCAAAGAAAGAGAGAGAGGGTTCTTGGATATGATGCTGTAATATAAGTTAATGGCAATAAGACTTCCTTAGAATTTGTTTTATATTGTAAAATATATCATGTGACCATGTGGTATATACAACTTTATTACTTTGTAATGTATACTGATTATATTATGTAATATAATCTCCAAGGTTTCCCAATCCCCTGAAGAAGCCCGGTAGGGCGAAACGCGTTGGGTTTAAGGGTCAAAAAACAAAAACATACTGTAAGAACTAATCCCCACTAATAGACGCCACTGTTTAGTTATGAGGAAAAAAAGACCCCTCCTCACTGTATGAATGAAGGGTCCCACAAATAGTTTAACTTAAGATTGAATAATTTCAATACACCAATTGTATTATATAATTTTTGTGTACATATAGCCACAAAAACCCTCTTTCTCTCTCTTTGCTGTATTCTTTACACAAACATGTACCACCTGTATACACCACCTATATGCCTCTATTATTTCCTACATACCCCTCTATACATCCTCCTATACCACCTCTATATATAACACAAATAGACTGTATACAGGGAGAATGGAGCCATGGTCTGTGTGTTTTCCCGATATACCTCTGTGTTATATATATTGTACATATATAATATTTATATAGCTGTGCCTCCCTATGTATGCTGTGTACAGTGTATAACTTACACTACATTCCTCATTCTACATATTATTAGGGCAGACCCTTTGCAAACTTTCCTCCTGGAAGGAGCTCTCCATTACCACAACAGCCAATCACTTTCTCCCTTTCATTCAGCCACCATTCCTCTAGTGAAAGGAAGAATCTGGTCATGGAAGACAGTGTGATAAACAAGGCAGAGTCTTGTGATTCTGGTGATTTCCATGTTCCTGGAAGTGCTGAGTCAGGAGCTTCATTGAGTGATGAGGAAGTGACAGGTCGGGGAGTTATCTGCAGTCAGCATGAGTTCAGAATCTGACAATATAAGTGACAGAAATCTCATTTATTACTATTCTTACTATATTACTATTCTTCTCCCATTGCTGCATCATTACAGGGCCCCGATCTAACCAAAGCCCATTATGTGATGGTAGGGGCGTCCCTTAAACTGAAGGAACCCCTAGCAACCCCTGGAGGAACTATAGGGTTTCATGGAATGAAATACTCTGTATTAGTGTGACATTGCTAGCAAACTAAAAGATAAGCAGAGGCTTTAAAGAATCCTCCTGCTTCTCTGTGATGTCTCCGGTATTGGAGGCGAAATCCCCCCAATGAGAATATCTACAACTAAAACTGATGGAAGTTTCACCCTTCCCTAATTTGTCTATGATGCATTTAACGTTCCGTGTGCTGCTCCTGGTTACAGTTAATGGAGATTCCTTTGTATAATTCACCTTGTCCTCTCTTCTATAGGTGAGCTGTTTGCTCAGGCCCCGGTGGAGCAGTTTCCCGGCATCGCTGTAGAAAATGTTGTAGATTCCAGCCGATATTTTGTTATCTGCATCGAGGATGGGAACGGTGCGTCTCCTCCTGAGTAGTATGTTGGTTGTAAATGTTTTGTGGCGTTAGCTATGAATAACTCTCTTCTCCCATAGGGCGGCGAGCATTCATCGGGGTGGGGTTTGCAGACAGAGGAGATGCATTTGACTTCAATGTTGCCTTACAAGATCACTTTAAGTAAGTTCCCATAATGCCTTCACTATAACTTCTGTTCTGCTGTAGTTCTCCTCTCCTGAATGGTGATTTTAAACTCTAAATCCTGCGAGCGGAAGTGAAGGTAAATCTCACAATTGTCTTTTGTTATAAGAATTACTAAGAATTACTCATCCTGTATTCACTTTCCTTAGGTGGGTGAAGCAACAGACTGAATTTGCTAAACAGGCCCAGAATCCAGAACCTGGACCCAAGCTGGACCTTGGATTCAAGGAGGGACAGACCATCAAGATCAATATAGCGGTAAGATTTGATCGGTGATGACAAGACATTCTATTATAGCAAAATTATTTTTTAAATAACTTTCAGCAAACCCCCATCCCCCAAGTGGACCATCATATGGGTTTTAGAGATCATATTAGATCTGTTCCTAATGTGGACTAGACGAGAAACCCCTCATTAGGTATCTTTTTTGTTATAGAGCGGGAGTGTTTCCAGCCAAATGTACCACACCCTTAAATCAATTTTAAACAGAAGAGTATTTGCAACATGTTGGGGTTCTTTAGGCAATCTCTGAATCTTTATACACACAGTTTAAATTTATCAATGATAAATATTCTTAATTATCAATACAAACAACCATATTGGTTAACATCCAGCAAAACATCTTTTGTTGTTTTAAGTATACAGACTTTCTTTGTGACAATTCTCTTTCATAAAGACAAGTTTTTGCTGGTGACGCGTTTCGCCTATTACAGCTTCATCAGAAGAACAGATCTTAGCCGGTCCTTATATGATTTTAGTTCTTTAGTGATGCCAATCCTACCAATGACCATTCCTTACAAAGAAACAATTGCTGCACATGCCATAAAGTTTTCATTAGATCTTTTCTCAAGGTATAGAAATCCCTAATGCCCATTGATGGAAAAATCACACTTTTCTACTGAAGTCATTCTTGCTTAATGTGACCGGTTGGTCATGGTGGGTGGTAATCCGGATAAACTTGACTGAAGGGCCACAGTTTGTTTTCTTTGGTCTAAAACATTGTGTGTGCATGTTTTTTTTTTCTTTTCGTTCATCTTTATTTACAATGATCCACTCTGCTCTCTTTAGAACATAAAAAAGAAAGAAGGGGCCCCCGCTGCTAAACCACGACCTCTCAGTACAGGACCAAGTCTGCTTCCTCCACCACCGGGATCCAAAACCTCGACTCAGCACAGCACTCCACAGCCAGCTGCTAACCCAGGTAACCTGACCTAGCCATACACAGTCATTTACACATCATTTCAGTGATACCCTGGCACCTGACAATTATCAATATGTCAATATCTGTTACAGATAACTCACTATTTATACATCTGGCACAGATAATTCACTGCTGACCTCTACTGTGTATTATATATGTCACTGATAACTCACCATTTACCCACTCTGTCCATTTTACATGTCTAGCACAGATAATTCACTCTGTATTACATATGCCACAGATAACCTGCCACTGACCCGCACCCGTCAAATGCATGTTTGTCACGGGTAACCCACCACTGCTTCTCAGTCATTCACATATGTTTCACATGGAGGAGTGGGTTGTGGGACATTCACATTGGATGTGAACACAGCATATTCTCATTCTATCCAGAACCCTTTATGATATATATATATATATATATATATACACATGAGCAGTACGGGGGCTCAGTGGTTAGCACTCTCGTCTTTGCAGTGCCGAGTCCCAGGTTGGAATCTCGGCCAGAAAACTATCTGCATGGAGTTTGCTCCTGTGTCTGTGTGGGTTTCCTCTGGGTACTCCGGTTTCCTCCCACATACCAAAAACATGCAGTTAGGTTAATTGGCTTCTCCCCAAATTGACCTTAGATTGTATTAAAGACCTATGGCTATGGTAGGAACATTAGATTGTGAGCTCCATTGAGGGACAGCTAGTCACATGACTATGGACTTAGTACAGCACTGCATAATATGTTGGTGCTATATAAACACCATGAAATAATACCAGTAGATAGGTGTTCATTTTGCAATGAACTGTAGGTGTACCAACAGTACCCTAATTAAAATCAATAAAGAGGTCCACATTGTAGCCCTTTAGATGGAACTATAATGCTATAGGGAGGACCACAATTAGGTGGAGTCACAGGGACGTTTAAGGGTGGGCAGAGTTCTCCTGCAGCTACCATATGTGAAATTCCACCTTGCACGTTTAGCAGATATTTCATACACAATACTGTAAATCTGTACCACATTCTCCCCCCACCCCCCCAACTCTCCTGTAGTGTTGGCTATTATTTATTCAGCTTGTCTTCCATCTTGTGCTTTAACTTCTTCGGTTCTGCTACATCCTCTGCATGCAGATTTGATTTGTGACCGTTTAAGGGGGGGGGGAAATCTGTGCCCGGTCAGGGATGTGATATGTGTCTCTACTAACACAGGGCTGCTCTTTGACCTGGGAGGATTCTCATCTGAACCAGCAGCTTCCACAGACACCTGGGGGGACTTCACCACGGCATCCAGGTATATAATATACATCTTCTAATATTTCATTTGTTTTATGTACCAATGGGACTCTCTTGGTATTTAACTATTGCCATTTATGAGATAAACTTTGGTTCTGGTTTTTATGATGTAACTGTCTTGTCCCCCTCACAGCTCGAGCAACAGTCAGTCCAGCACCGGTTGGGTCCAATTCCAATAAACTGACTCTGGAAGGAACATTGACTTTTAAAGACACTGCGGTTTCGGAGGGCTTTGTCAGCAGCTCCTTGTGATTCCTTGATTGTCTTTCGGCACCGATGCCACCATTTGTGTCATTGACTTGTTCATGTTTGGATGGACTTAGTCTGCTTGTGTACCAGATTAGAGTCATTTGTGAATTTGCAGTTTCCAGGTCTAGGATTTTTTATCCTTGTAGGGGGGGGGTTGTGGGGGTCTCCTGTGATAATCGGAAGGCAGATATCAGGATACAAACCTGGCCTCTGTCTTCCTGTAAAAGAACATTATCGGGGATCTGATAATGGGATAGATTTGTGTTTTTATAACCAGGTGACTGCATCTTCTTCCTTGTGAAAACTCTTAAGACTTCCTGCAATCCTCCCATTACTGGAAAGAGTCTCCTTATTGGAATATTTTACTAAATACTGCACAGCTCCAGGCAGCTATAGAACCATCTGGAAGATACAACAAAAGCAATGTAACTGAATCGTCTGCTTTCTGTGTGGTTGTGTCCTGGGAAAAGATGGAAGAAAAATCTTCAACCAGAACACAGAACTTCCTCTGCTGATACGTTCACTTTTATATTTTGCATTCTTTATTATTTGCAGGACTTGTAATGTTATCCTTAATGAGGCTTCCAAATGTTCTCCTTGTTTTTTTTTCTTTATCCTCCAGGATAAGTTTAATTGACCACATGGGTGGTTGTCTGTGTAAAATCCCAGCTCTATCACAATCCCTGCATGGAGCCACTAAACAGGAGGCTAAAATGGCTGCTTCGCTTATATAACCCTGTACAGAGGAATCCGATTCACATTCAGCAGATCTCATTCTTTTGTATAATGATGGAAATTATGATCTCTCATCTCCTGTCTGGAGCTGTGCAGTTATTTTTTTCTCAATCCTAAGTGCCTTTACTCCTAATTTTTATAGCGGAATGAAATGATTTGCATGGAGTCGGTGGATCTCACAATTCTCAGATGGAATTCCCCGTTTCTGTTTTGTGTTATCATCCCGATGACTTTTCCTGATCCCTCAGAGTTTTTTCTGTAGTCACCTAAGTGCCTTTTTGTATGCAAAGTGCAGTGCGGGTGGAGCTTTCTTTTCTTGCACTCCATGACTTATAGCTTTCTTTTCTTCTCTTTATATATGAGGAATTGGTGCAATAATTTCCAAAGATTTTAGATGATTGACTGATGTGTTCAGGTTTTCTGAAGATGGGTAATACAGGGTGAGGATTTATTCTCAGCTCTGACGGCAGCAGACCAAAGACACACATGGGGGTTGTGTGGTTCTGATTCTACCCCATTGTAGCACTTCAGCTCCTGGCACTTCTCTCCGGCAATCTCCTGCATTTTCCTGGTCATGGAAGTCCGAGCTGCTGCAATGGGTTGATGAGGACTCCATACATGCAATCTCCATTGTAACTGAAGAGAACATTCCTGCCATGTAATGGACCATAATGTACAACCTGCAATGACCAATGAAGAGATCCAATGGATGGGTGGGGGAGGGGGGTGCGCTCATAACCTTTTATTTATCTATAACACTGTGTTGGGTTTCCTCATTTCCTCTCTTTCTGTCTTTTAACATTTGAGATTTTATAGAGCTCTATAACAGAAAAATAAAAGTTTTATTTCAATAGTTCTGTCTGTTAGCTTCTTTTGATTGCAAAATTTGACTTTTAAAATGATACTCTGAATAAATGAAGCCCCTCATAATGGGCACAGCAGTTGTACAGACTCAGCACAGGGATGGTGGGAGCCCGTCAAATGGGCACAGCAGGGTTACAGACCCATAATTTGGAAATGTAAAGCTCCTTACCAATCCAGATAACACGACTTGAATGATCTGTGTCATTTCATTCTGTAACACAGCTACAATAATCATAGATAGATATAAATCACAGATTATCAGATATTGTGCTGACTATCAGGAAAACACGTGGGATTTTGTGTTTTTCCCCTAAATTTCTATTTGCTATAAAAGCCAATAAAATAAAAACCCTTCCATTTCCTGTCTGTTCTTTAGGAGATTTTTAACTTCTTGTCCTGGAGGCACAACAAGAAATAAATTGCCCCCTGCCCGCTCTGATGCCATCCTGTAATCACCAGCCCGTCCCTTAGGGTTTGAGAAGCATTGGAGCCGCGGCCAGCTGGGGTTATGGAATGCTGAGCGCTGCCCAATAATTCCCAGCATGCCTTCCGCGTGTTATGGTGACGGCAGAACCGCTAATTGGATTTACCAGCAGAGCAGTAAAACCTGACGGGGTCAAGATCTTCCATACTGTATGCAAGGAGTTCCAGAGCCCAGAGATTATTAAACAGGATTTATATAGCAACAACAGTACATTAAATAGGAATTGCAAATGGTGGACAGATACGGACTGACACAGAAGGAAGGGAGCACTCTGCCCCAAAGAGCTTACAATCTAGGAGGTGGGGAAGACTTCTGAGAAGACCGGGATCCTCTTCATCCACTGAGAATGTAACTGCATAAGTTGCATTGCCACCAATGGCGCTGTACGGTATACAACTAAAGCCAAAGCCACCCAGATCCGTCAATTTATTATTTTGCACATGAGGGGCCACCCATAGGGTGCAGAGTGACCCCAAAGCTGCCCCCATCACCTGATAGTAATCTGTTTCCTTCATATTTATCCAGCTATCAATCAGTGACCTTTTATTTATTTATTGTCTGCGTTAGGAATATAACAGCTCTGGGTTTGCTTGTACACTGGGCAGCACGGTGGCTCAGTGGTTAGCATTGTGACCTTTCCAGTACTAACCACTCTTTGCTAACTATCTGCATGGAGTTTGTAGGTTCTCCCTGTGTTTGTGTAGGTTTACTCACACATTTCAAAAACATGCAGTTAGGTGAATTGTTTTCCCACCAAAATTGACCTTAGACATTATTGACTATAGTAGGGACATTAGATTGTGAGCTCCTTTGAGGGACAGCTAGTCACATGACTATGGACTTTGTACAGCGCTGCATAATATGTCAGCGCTATATATATATATACACTGTGTAATAATAATAATACACTTAGGCTCTATATTGGAGATCTGCACCTTTTTCTGTTCTGCAGATATTATTAATAATAAACTGTATTTTTATAGCACCGACATATTATGCAGCGCTGTACAAAGTCCATAGTCATGTGACTAGCTGTCCCTCATAGGAGCTCACAATCTAATGTCCCTCTCATAGACATATGTCATTATTACTGGCTAAGGTCTTTTTCCTTTTTTTTTAGTTGGAAGCCAATTAACCTAACTGATATCCTGGACGTTTCAGTCCCCCAAATATAAGAGGAGCCGGCTGTACAATAAACATAAAGCGGCACCCTGGCATCCTTTACTATCTAGAACAGGGGTGTCAAACCAAATCTGACCCACAAGAGTGCTAACCACTGAGCCACCATGCTGCCCAATAATGAATGAATTCAGGTAAAATCTGTCAATGAGATGCCAGTCACAGAGACTGGCAGGGGAACGATTTGGATCCCAGTGTTTAATTTTGGGGGTCACCATATTTATATAATAGGGGGGGTCGGCATGCCTGGCACCATTGCGGAAGCTGATACACCTGGCTGCTGATGGTGTTCCCGCATTCATTTAAGTTTATGAGATCCAAAAACATTCTTGAAGGTTCCAGCATTCACCCATCGTGTATTAAGCCCTCGGTGCCGACATTTATAAACGGATTGGATAATGGATGAATGATAGAAGTGAATATCGATGTCACAATACTCAATGTGAGCCACGATCTCCCTCCTTCATTATATTCTGCCTATGGCTGGCGTTTTCACACGACATTGGTCTTTTCATTCCATTCATCTCCGGCTGTGCCGTCCTTTCTCTGAGTCAGTGGAAGTCGTGCCCGGACAGGCAGCGGGCAGCAGTGCCATCAGGCAGGCTGAGACTTGCCCGTGTTGTGTGTGACATTGGTGACGCACTGACTGTGGTCATTGTCATGCCAGAGATTTCCCACGCTGCATCTCAGACCCCCAGCAAGATGGAACTGCCAAGGAGGCCCCTGCACTGCTGAGAGGAGCGTCAGCTCCTAGGTCCAGTCACCTCCTTATTTTATTAGTTCTTTTATGGTCCAGCAGCTGCTGATAGGTTGCTTTGTCCCCAGTCCCTGAGCCAGGTCAGTGTGTGTATATATTTATATTATTATTATTATATATACACATATTATATATTATTATTATGGACTGCAGGCTGCAAGAACTTTGCAGAATCAATCTGAGATGTAATTTATCTGCAGCCCTTCTGTCTGGTCTTAGATCTGCGGAAACTAAATCTCCATGCAGGAAAATCTTTCCCCAGGGTAAAGGGCAGTTGAGCTGATGAGATGCCCATCTTGCCCCAGACAAGGGCAGACCACCAGGTTGTCAGGGTAGATCTGGAATGGGGGGGGTGATTGCAGGATCTGTGCCTGCAGCCGAGAGATACGGAAACTTTCTGCCCCTATAGACTGAACGTCATATGGGATGTTTGCAGATTCCTCTGCCCATTGTAGTGAATAACCCCTCCTGCCCCCCACAAGGCAATAAAGATTGGAATGAAGGTTGAAAAAGTAGCACAAGAAGCGTCTCTGGGACGTGGGATCAGATCTGGAACATAGAGCTAGCACTCTTTTTATTAGTCAATATTCAGAGACTTTCCTCCTAGTATTGGTCATTACCAGCTCATTGAGTGACTGTCCCTCTTTGTGTGCCATTGTCCCTACTTCTTTGTTACCCTACCAGTGTCTGGCACAATGGCATGAATGGGTGGTCACTGTGGTGACAGTTGCCGGAGAGACGGTAAACTCATCGCATTCTCTGTGTCTTTTGGTGAGGACAATAAACATTCGGGCGTGTAAACCCATTACAATGATTGGTGCCCATGGGCCAGGGGGTGTAAACCTTTTACAATGAGTGGTGTCCATTAACCCAGGTGCAAACCCATTATAATGAGTGGTGCCCATAGATCAGGGGTGTAAACCCTTTACATTGAGTGGTGACCGGGAGGTGTAGATACAATGAGTGGTGCCCATGGACCGGGGGTGTAGACCCATTACATTGAATGGTGCCCATGGGGTCTACACCCATTACAATGAATGATGCCCATGGACCGGGGGGGGGGGGGGGGGGGGTTGGACCCATTACAATGAGTGGTACTTATGGACTGGAGGGTGTAAACCCATTACAATGAGTGGTGCCCATGGACCAGGGGGTGTAAACTTATTACAATGAGTGGTGTCCATTAACCAGGGTGTAAATCCATTATAATGAGTGATGCCCATGGACTGGGGGGTGTAAACCCTTTACAATGAATGGTGCCCATGGACCAGGGGGTGTAGACCCATTACAATGAGTGGTGCCCATGGGCCAGGGGGTGTAAACCTATTACAATGAGTGGTGTCCATTAACCCGGGTGTAAACCTATTATAATGAGTGGTGCCCGTGGACCGGGGGGGTGTAAGCCCATTACAATGAGTGGTGACCGGGAGGTGTAGACCCGTTACAATGAGTGGTGCCCATGGGCCAGGGGGTGTAATCCTTTTACAATGAGTTGTGTCCATTAACCCGGGTGTAAACCTATTATAATGAGTGGTGCCCGTGGACCGGGGGGGTGTAAGCCCATTACAATGAGTGGTGACCGGGAGGTGTAGACCCGTTACAATGAGTGGTGCCCATGGGCCAGGGGGTGTAATCCTTTTACAATGAGTTGTGCCCATGGACCGGGGGGCAGAAGTTCATTATAATTAGTGGTACCTTTGGATCGAGAGATAGAGACTGCAGTTACCAAATCTATATACTTTTAGTGCTCACTCTAGACATACAATTTATATCCAGTCAGTGATATCCGTATATTGTTCATAGTAGGAGAGATCGCAGTGCAGGCATTCTATACGCACCCTGCTGGTTGTAGGTGAAATCAGGGTAGTTATCACATTGAAGGATAAGCTGTAATCCTCTCCAAATGTCTCTGCAGGTTCTACAGTACAAAAAGCGATGTGGAGAGGTGGAGCAGCAGCTGCTGGAACGATCGACAGAGCTGGAGCACGAACGTCTCAGTGTGAGTCTTATATCTTATGTTAAAGTGGACCTGTCAGAGACAAGTCTGCATGGTTACATCAGACATATCAGCCTGGAGATACATGGTGACCTTGGATGATGCCTGAATAAAGATGGCGACAGAATTTCTTTATGTAATAACCATTCTCGTTTCCTGTACAGAGCCGCCTGGAGATGACGGACACGCGACTTCGGCAGGAGGAAGAGACCAGCAATGAGCTGGAGAACGCATTAATACGCCTGGAAGAGGAGCAGCAGAGGTAGGGAGACGATCTGCCATCTCAGAAATGGACAGTCTCTAAGCCGGGGTGGGGGGGGGTTAGCCCCCAGTGAATCTTCCCACAGCAATAGAAAACCTGAAATATGTTACTGTCTGACATTTGTCCATCACTGTGACCAATCAGCCCTTCAGATCTCTTCTGTCATATAGGAATGTTTGGTTGAGATTTCTGCTCCTTATGTATTGTAGAACTATGAGCGCTCCTACTGTCCGCCCCCATCAATTATCACCATTTCACTTTCCTCTCTTCCACTTAGGAGTGCTAGCCTGACCCAGGTCAATGCCATGCTGAGAGAGCAGCTGGACCAAGCCAACTCTGCCAATCAGGCGCTGAGTGAGGATCTGCGTAAGCTGACAGCTGATTGGACCAAAGCTCGCGATGAGCTGGAACAGAGAGAGAGTGAATGGAGGCGAGAAGAAGAGGTGAGCGATAAACTGATGGGACCGGTTCAGTGTTCTCTGTACAGCACTGCGGTATATGTCAGAGTTATATAAATGTATAATAATAGTGTGTGACTGTGGGGGGACATTAGAGTGTCAGCTCCTCTGTACAGAGACTGATGGGACTGGCTCAGTGTTCTCTGTACAGCACTATGGTATATGTCAGAGCTATATAAATGTATAATAATAGTGTGTGACTGTGGGGGGACATTAGAGTGTCAGCTCCTCTGTACAGAGACTGATGGGACTGGCTCAGTGTTCTCTGTACAGCACTGCGGTATATGTCAGAGCTATATAAATGTGTAATAATAGTGTAACTTGTCTTTTTGTCACCCTTGCAGTCCTTTAATTCATACTTCAGTAACGAGCACAGCCGGCTGTTGTCACTCTGGAGACAAGTTGTTGGGTTCCGTAGACATTTCAGTGAGATGAAAACCATGACGGAGAGGTGAGTTATGATTGTTTTGTAGGTTATTCCAATCTCTGAACTGTAAGCTGGGAGGGTACATAGAGAATAATTTGTTCTTCATAATGATTATTATTACAAAGTATTTTTAGTGCTGACATATTACTCAGCGCTGTACAAAGTCCATAGGCATGTGACTAGCTGTCCTTTAGAGGGGCTCACAATCTAATGTCCCCATTATAGCCTGTGATGAGTGTATCTGTATGTAGGGAGTGAATATAATGGTGAAAGTAATGGAATGTGTATAGTTTGGGCCCCTCCAGCAGAACTCTGCATTTCCCCCAGCCGCCATCTTTTCATTCTGCACTATAAGCCTATTCCCCCCTCTCTGTACGCAGGGACCTATCACTGATGCAGAAAGAATTGTCGCAGTCCTGCCGCACTCTTCACGCCTCGTGTATGAACGTCAGCGGATCCCAGCGCCTGGCAGAGAATAGCGGCGCCGTGGTAGTGGAGAGACAAGCGCTGCAATTGGCCCAGCTGGACGAGCAGCTGAAGGACAAAGTGCGGCAAATGATACAGCTCCAGGCCACGTATGATGCTGAAAAGGCGGAGATAAGCATCAGGTAAGTTACCTGCACAGTCCTTCTATTATAAACTTGTGCTCCAGGTCGGCTACTCAGTTTGTATTTTGTCCCTCAGGGTGGAAGAACTAAATAAAACTATTGAACATCTGCAGATTGATATCAAGGAGAAAGATCTGCAGATCAAACATCTTCAGGAGAAGGTATGGAGAGAAATGGCCGAAGCGCTGTTCAGGAGGGCATTGTGTGTGATTACATTACATTGGTAGTGCTCTAGATATAACTACAGAATGGCAGGCAGTGTGTTGCTTCTTCTCTTTGGATCCCTTCTTAATGTTTTTTGCACTCGTTTGTCATTGCAGGAGAGGAGTCAGATGGAGGAGCAGGCAATGCTGGTTGGGGAGGAGTTGGATGCTCTGAAATCCGAAAGAGAAATTCTGCAGGAGACCCTCAGGGAACTCACCCAGGTCTGACACCCCCAGCCGCAGAGCTGACAATCAATTATAGACGAGCTGTTAACCTAATCTTTCTTTTTATGGCTGATTATTAGAAATGATCATTTGTGCTGTTTATATTCTAAAACATTTGGTAGAATTAGACTATTTCTTCTCCTAGCTTAAAATATTATGTGGCTTTGGTTTGGATTTGTAAGTAATGTCAGGATTTTAATACTTTGTTGTTGGAATCGTCCCCCAGGCGGTGCTGAGTGACACAGACAGTGGTCTGCAGATGTCCACCAGCGACAGGACATCTGAGTTTATGGAGAGCGAGGGTCCGGGACTTAGCCTTAGGGGTCTGTCCAGCAGCCTGCGCACCTCCTCTCCTATCCGCCGCTCCTCTCCACATCGCAGCTCATCTCCAAGACGCAGCCTCTCACCAGCATTCCGGGACTCTGCTGTATCCGCAGTGCACTCTGC